>NC_091746.1:63463300-63490800 GCF_043380555.1 Nothobranchius furzeri | reverse complement strand
TGAGGGACAAACATAGACTGCAGCGCATTGTGCGCTCTGCTGAGAAGGTGAATGGCTGCAGCCTTCCATCTCTCCAGGACCTGTACGTCTCCAGGACTCGGGGGTGTGCAGGTCGGATAGCAGCTGACCCTTCTCACCCGGGACACAGACTTTTTGAGCCGCTTCCCTCAGGCAGGAGGTTACGGTCCATCTGGACCAGAACCTCCCGCCACAAGAACAGTTTCTTTACATCTGCCGTTGGACTTGTGAATAGCTTATAAACATGCAACCATGCTGGTCTTCTGTACTCATCAGATCGTCACGTTATCAGCCATATTGCCATTACCTGCCATTTTTATAGCTGATAATTGTATTCTATTTTTATTCTTATTGCGTGTTCATGTTATATGTAGCACATATATGTTATATGTGGCAATAAACCTTTTTCTGAATCTGATTCTGATTATAATCTTAGATTTATACTCACACATACATATTAAAACTTTAAAAAGTATCTATGACGATTACTTCTATTTCAGTTAGCCTAGATGTGCTGAACAAACAAAACTAACTCAAAAACTATACTTTGTATCGGTCATTTACAATCTTAGATGTAATGTCTGCCATGTTTTTGTAAATGCTGCAGCTTCGTTTGCAGAAATGATAAACCTTTCCATCCGGAAGTGTTGTAAACTAAACCAGAGGTAATTCTGCTGTTAGGTTAGAATAATGATAAACATGAAAATGATGTATACACAGATATAATATACTATGTAGAACAGACATGTTTAACAGCAATCAACTAGCTGTTAGCTTATCAGTCTGATCAGAGTTCACCTCTATTTCTCCAAACTGCAGGCAATCAAAGACCTATTAACAAAATCAGAAACTAAATTGTTCACAATCTTTTTGAGATCACGAGTTAACAAAGAAGTCTCCCAGTTGTGCACCAGTGAACCCACATCACAACCAAACAAGTAGCATTTGAGACTGAACGGGCTCGCTGAGATTCGCACATTAACACATCATTGTCTCTGGCGGTGAAAGCTAAACTCACAGCAGAAAGAGAGGCTTTCTGAGTGAAACAGCAGCAAAAATAAAGAAAATCTGAGTTATCCAGAACACATCTGAAATGTTCAGTAGTTCATTCAGTTATGCTTCATCTGAGCACTGGGATTAGAAATGGTTTCAGCTGGTCTGAGAACCCTAACCCTAACAAGTCACTGATGCATAGTTTGGTTTCCTACAGTTTGTTCTAAGTGCTGCAAGCTGTGTTTAAATGGTTTTAGTCAGCAGAGACTTGCTTTTATTGTCTTTTAGAGCAACGTTTAAGCAGTAATTAATATCTACATTTACTTTTAGATTTTCGCATGCTGAGGCCTATTTCACTTTTCTGCTCTTCATTTTTAAGAAATTCTAGAAAGTTTCCTTTGAATGAAATCTCCCCTGAACAAAGGACAAAGTTCACACTGCTTATTAAAATGGTAAATGGTCTGTATTTGATATAGTGTCTTGTACAGTCCCCCCCCCCCCCCCAGGTGCTTTACAACACAGTCAGTCATTCATCCATTCACACACACATGGTAGTGATGAGCTACACTGTAGTCACAGCTGCCCTGGGGCACACTGACAGAGGCGAGTCTGCCATACACAGGCGCCACCGGTCCCTCCGACCACCACCAACAGGCAAGGTGGGTTAAACGTCTTGCCCAAGGACACAACAACAGCGACACCCTGAGCGGGGTCCGAACCCTCCGATAACGGGGCGAGCACTTAACTCCTGTGCCACCTTCGACCCATATTATTGGCTACATTTAAAACAAAAAAAAATGACCTGTTAATAAAACATTTTGCAATTAAGTCAACTTTAACCCAGGGGCACGGTTCATGTGGCACAATTTTTAAATAGTCAGACAATTTTCAAATGATTAAAGACCACATCTATGGTAACAATGAAAAAATAAATGAAGGATTTTTAAAGTTTTGGCGTTCAGCAACAGACAGCACTCTTGTTTGTCCTTAAAATCAGGACAAGACTATCCAACATGATTGAGATCCTCCATTTATGAACAGGGTGGTCCTGACATACTTCAGATGGGTCCAGAGCCCTCCTAACACACCTCACATGGCAGGAATATCTCATAAGATTATCTTTAGAGTCATTACGATAATGGGGTACATCCTTAAAACTGTCAGAAAGGAAATCAGATCATAATTTTATTGGTGTGTGAACCGGGCTTTAGCCAGATCATCATAACTACACACATTATCGGGTTTTAGCCAAGGAACAAACTCTGCCTGCCAAAAGTGAAGCCAACACAGAAAGGACAAAAACTGCAGTTCCCATGGCTCCCATGTTGAAAATGCCAACTTCACAGCAGAAATAAACATGTTTACAGCCTGGTTCAAAAAACCAGTTCAGATTTAGCAGGACTAGTTTACAGTCATAACAACTCTCAGCTAGGAAAAGTTTTTTTGTTACTCATCCATTTAAATTGATGTAAGGCTGAAAATTATGAATACCTGGAGGTTTGGCCTTTTGATTGACAGGTAGCAGATGAAAAGTCAGTGCTAGCACTAGCAGCTTGCCTCCTGCTTGCTCCAGGAAGGCCTCAGCCTCAAGCCGAGTTGCTCAACCGTGATTTTCTGGCTAAAAGTGCCCGCCAACCTTCATTAGCTTCGGTTAGCTCACTTAGCTCGTAGCTACATCTACCCAGAGTTTGTTTGGTGTGAATCATCTGCCCCCGCCCTCACAGCCCCGCAGCTACATTTTTGGATTTTTGCAGAAGTGATGACATGCATGACGCCAAGAAGGCAGTGGTAAGACCCGCCCTGGGCTTAGGTTCAGGGTTAGTCCGTGTTTTTCTACAGTGATTGGTTTTAGCTCATGAGAATCCATACGAGCTGCAAACAAGGCCGGATTAACCATATGGGCAACTGGGCAATTGCCCACGGGTCCACAAACTCTAAAGGGCCCAGGCCCAGGGCAGCAAGGGCACGAGCAATATACTGTATCTGTAATCTCCCGCTTTATATTAAACTAGGGTGACTATACGTCCTCTTTTCCCCGGACAAGTCCACTTTTCACTCTCTGTCCGGGTGTCCGGGGGGTCTTGTATTGATGAAAATGTCCAGTTTTTCATCCAGGAGCAGGAATCGAATTATGGAGGAGCCGGAAAAAAGTTTTCTACCTATATTACATCATTCATGGACTCTTTTGAGCAGAGAGCACAGAGAGCGGCAGAGCGATGATCGTTGGTGTGCAGCGCTCCAGGCTGCTGCGTCCAGCGCACGGTCCATTCTCAAAGTGGCGCAACCAAAAAACTATAATTAGCACACGATCATTCATGTCTGCACATGTTCTCTATTTTCTGTCTTATTTGTGCCTGAAGCGCTCTGCTATTGCGGAGCTCATCACCTGTGCTGCGGTGATTTCACCTCACGCAGCATCGAAACGCGCTCACCGCTTTTCGGTCAGGAGATCCCTTTGATCTGCTCAGAAGTAACTGCTGAGGTGAAAAAGTAAGAATCCAGGCAACAGTTTTTCTGGAGAGTTTAGAGGAGATGCAGGAAGAAGAGAGACAGACAGGACAGGAAAATAGTTAAATAAAAACAAGAAAACAAAGCAAAGTGTTGAAAAGTAAAATGTAGGTAGATTTATCTCCACTGCACGTTTTTACCTGAATAAAACCATAAGTTATACACATGTAATATTTATACTTCTGATACAATTCAGATCACCTTCAAAACTCAGTCACACACCCAGGGCCGTTTCAAGACATTTTGGGGGCCTAGGCAACCCCACCCCCCCCCCCCCCGCGCACGCACACACACACACACACACACACACACACACACACACACACACACACACACACACATACCTGGCCTCTGTGTAATTCATACCCTCTCCAGGAGTGTTAGTTATACAGTGTTTATAAAAGCCCCTCAGACATTACTGACATGTTCTAATATTATCAGATGAAAAACTAAATTATCAGACACGCTGTCTCATCTGCTGCTTTTCTAAACTTGCTAAAAGTAACAAAACTATTTGAAAGCCACTATTTGTGGATTCTCTGAAAGTTTCCATGGAGTGTGTGACAACTTATTTTATCATTGATCCTATCGTCTAATCTCACAGCTGAAACAAGCATCCTTAATAATCTGTGCACAGGAAGCTTACCAATGCTGTAGTAAAACTAAAGGTATAATAATTTATTATTAATAAAACCTTGTTGCAGCACTAAAGCAGAAAAATTAGATTTTGCAATAAATATGCAAAATATTTACATATGAATTGCTTTAGAGCCCTTTTATTGGCAGAATCTGATATTAATTTAGTTCTTACAAAAAAATGGGTCCCAACATGGTTTGTGTGGCGTTGCCATAGTGTGACGTCATAGGCACAGATCCCCTGTCCTCTTTTTTGGAAATGGAAATATGGTCACCTTATATTAAACAAACTGTCCACCCGGGCTTTTGCGCTGCACAGACGCTTCGCTGCCTATGACTCTGACCGTCAGTTGAGAGTCAGTCTCATGCAGACTGACCAATGAAGAGAGGGCCTCAAGTTAAGATCCTCTCCTCATTGGTCAGTCCACACGAGGTGGGTCAAAGGTTACCCTGAGCGGGTTACGTGACGTCAGGCATTCAAGTATTGAGTATATTTACTGCATATTACAGTAAAATATTCTGTATGTGATCATATTATGGTGATCCTTGGGCCGTGATGATGGGGCCCTTTAATATTGTTGCCCAGGGTACAACAAAGTGTTAATCTGGCCCTGGCTGCAAAGAACTCCACCCACTGCGTCATTAAACCAACGAGCTGAGACAAAACATCCACACCAAGCACGTTCTGGGCTCAAACCAGGATGAAACCAGACCAGAAACCACAAAAAGGCTCTCACTGCAGAGCTCCACTTGTGGCCTCTTCATCACACCAAAACACGGTTTCTTTTTTTCTCAACATGTCATCTTGGTGGTATAAAGAGGCCACAAGTGGAGCCCCACAATGTGCAAGCCTTGCATTTTTTTAGTACTTTAAAACAACTCCAGACAAATCTTTAACCATGGACTGATCCCTCCAAATCAGCCGCTGCTGTACATTCTTTCTAATCGCCAGATGCTTTTCAGACGCGCGTTGATCAGGAGGAAAAAGTTCGGCGTTGGAAATCTCCAAACTTTCCCCTTCTTTAAACAGCAAAAAGGACGCAGCACAAAGGCACTTTTGCAAGAAAAGATGATAATACATAATAATTAAAAAATTGTGCTCATGCATTATTTAATTTAGATTCTTGTTTGTACTGCTTAATATAAATGAGATAATGTCCACATAAAGATGGGATTTGGTCGCGTTCTTGTGTTGAATCAGAAGTGTCGATCTAGAGTTTGGTGCAAAAATACAAAGAATTAAAAGATATCAACAGTTCCTGTTCCTCTGCTCTAAAAGAAAAGCATCTTTGGTGCTATTGCTGAACGGTGAGTTGGTGTTTGCTGCTGCTTAGCAACAAGGTGGCTTGAAGCAAATTAGGTAATGAGGGGAGCTCAAAATTAGTTGAATCCTTAATTGGATTAACATTTCCTTACTGCGGTGGGCTAAATGTGGGAATTAAATAAACATCTTATAAAAGCTTTTATTTGTTTGTTAGGCTGCACAGATCATCTTTTTTATGTTCCTTTTTCTTTAAATGTAAACATCTTTTATTGATTTTTTTTATCAATAAAAACCTACATTTGGTTCCATCTGCAGAAATACATCTCCATCTGTTTAAACATATTTCCAGCTCAGGAACCATTTTAGCCTCTTTCCTTCAGGCAGCACAAGGCTTAAGCCTGTTTTTGCTTCCGCGTCTGCGTCGGTATACGGAGACACGCAACGCCATTATCCATCCTTGCGAAGGCTCTCCAGCAGGCTCGCAAGGACGGATGGAGTTGAGCCTACTTTTCTAAACATCTGAGATAGAGATGAGCGTGTGATTGGTCAGGACGCCGCTTTCGTTAACAGTGCTGCCATTGACAAAGAAGCTGAAGATTTCTAGCCGTAGACACGCAGCAGCTTGAAGAATGCCTCATGGAAAACCTCTAAAAATCAGACC
Source organism: Nothobranchius furzeri (assembly GCF_043380555.1). Taxonomy (NCBI): domain Eukaryota; kingdom Metazoa; phylum Chordata; class Actinopteri; order Cyprinodontiformes; family Nothobranchiidae; genus Nothobranchius; species Nothobranchius furzeri. The sequence continues at coordinate 63,484,720 of NC_091746.1, read as the reverse complement.
GTTTTATTCGCCCGTGACTGGATGAGGAAAATGATACGCAGCAAGCATTTTATTCGTGGACGGGAGTGACGGGAAACGTGGGTTTAGAGGTGGCAAATGCATGAAGAGGTGGAGGAGAATGAGGGACAAATTTGTTCTTGTTAAAAATTCTCTGAAATACAAAAAAAAAAATACACCAGTAAATGCACCGTTGTGTTGGACCGGATACATGACAGGATACCACACAAGAGCGCTACGCCCTCTGTTGTCCTGCTAGTATCTCCTCATCCTTCATTAGTGTCTACAGGAGTGACTCCTCACTAAATCAAACAAATCCGCCATGTTCGTGATCTAAAACATGCAGGAAACTTGCTGGTAGCAGACTGCAGCGCCGCTCCACAGCTCCCACCACCAGCAGGGACCGGACCAGCAACTCTGAAGTTGCAAGTCCGGTTTTCTGGCCACAGGGGGCGGTGGGGTCTGAGTGACATTTCATTAACATTGTAAAGGGACATTTTAGCACATACTGGCTCAAGGAAGTGGTTCTAAAATGTGAAAAATGTGCATAGTATGCCTTTAATACGATATAGTTTAATAATATCATTGTTTAAGTTTATTATTATTTATTATGAGTCCCAAAAGCAATAAAAACATTTATTTGCTTCTTTATTTGTATGGAGGTTTAAAGGGTTGAAGACTTTTGTCTTCTGCGTCCCAACATTTTTATCCTTGACGTTTTGTTTCTGCGGCAGATGAGCTCCATAGCAGAGCTCATCCAGCTGCCCCAGATGTTGCACGTCTCCACTCCCGCCATCTGCTGCTCTCGCTGCCATTCAGTCCAAACAGGCACAACTAAGAGGTTAGATATCAGGGAATCTGCTGCAGCACCGCAGCGTCTGCACGTGTTGTCTGTCACACGCTGCCTTTAGAACCAAGAGAAACGAAAAGGAGGAGTGACATCACTTCCCCCAAACATGCTAATTATCTGATCTCACAAAACAAGCCTGTGCTGGTTTGGTCTGACCTTGAGAAGACGCAACAAGCTTGTCTTCACGTGTGTGTGTGTGTGTGTGTGTGTGTGTGTGTGTGTGTGTGTGTGTGTGTGTGTGTGTGTGTGTGTGTGTGTGTGTGTGTGTGTGTGTGTGTGTGTATGAGCCGTAGACTATAATTACACACACGTATCCTGCCACACACAGGCATCCCTCCCCATGAAGAGGCGCGGGGAGGCGGCGCGCTCAGATAAAGGCAGGCAGGCTGGCCTGTGCCGCCGCCGCGGCACAAAAGGGTGTGAAAAGAAAGAGGGAGAGATGAGAGAGAGGTATAGAGGTTTTGTCCTCTGTCCCCCTCCTCCTCTCTTCCACTTCCTCCTCACAGCCTTGACGGCTTTGCTTTATTGTATCCTGGAGGCTGAAGGCCCTCAGGTAGAGGTGGTGAAGCTGCGTGGAGACCAAACCTGCTTGTTCCTGATCAAATACTTTTATCTAACACAATGTTCATCATAAAGACCATCAAACGTTTTGGAAACACATTCATTTATTTCTTAAAAGATGCAGATTTCAATCCACCAAGCGGAGATTATCTGATCAAAAGTGATCAGGGAAGATGAGAGGTCCCGAGTGAATCAGGATATTTACTGAAAACCAATCCCACATCTGTATGAAAAGCTGTCCAAAAGAAACAATCCATCCTCTGAGAAGAATCAGCTCACATCACGCTGATAAAAACATAACCAGCAGCTTGCCTGCATCCCGTCTCCCTCCACCTGAACCTGACAAACACTCAGACCTATGATGCGAACCGGATCTCCGCCTAGTTACGACACTTAAACGATTTTAGCAGCACTCACACAGTGATTTCTGTGCTTTCAGCCTGAATTTGACTAAACGAAGCTAACTGTTCTTAGATTAGTTCAGTCATGGATTTAGATTGATGCTAATCTGTGTGTTTTAACTAAAAAGTGTTGCAAGTAAAGTTATAAAGTAAATGAAATGAGAGTAAGAGCAGAGCATTAAACTCCAGGGTGATTTTTATTCTTCCACCTAATTCTAATGTGTTTTTAAATAACGAGTTAATAAAACCTTCCTGTGACTTAATCAGGGTTACAATATATTATATACAGTATATTTTTTATATAAACAATATTTTATTGTAACAATAGTTTAAGGGGATTTTATTTGTTTTTAAACCTTTTAGATTTCGTTCAGTAATTTTGTTTTTGGATTTTTGCTCCTTTTTCAGCTTCAGTTTCTCCTTAATCAGAAAAAAAGACTAAAATTATTATTTTTGCGCTCTTTAATGATTTTTCCACAAGCCGTTGTAGATGCAGGTGAAAGATCATTCAGCTAGTAGGAAGATTTTTGTTTTCCGGGAAGATCCAGATAAAAATCCTACATTTTTAAGCCTTAAATAAGTTCTAATATTAATTTAAATAAAGTTAGGTAACACGTTACAATAAGAGTCCCTTTATCAGTGTTACTTAGTTCATTAGGCATTAAAACTAAAGTATTAACAACTGCCTAATAATAATGTTAGTATTACATAATGCATAACTAGGCAGACACCCCCCTGGCCTTTTGTCCTAACCTTAAGGACGTTTAGTAATTAACAACACTGGGAACATTACTAAAGGGATCCTTTGTTTATTAATGCTTAATAATGCACCAAGTATTAATAAAGGGACCCTTATTGTAAATTGTTACCCAAAGTTATTTAAACAGCAGACTGTCATTTTCACATTGTTTGAACATTTTTATCTATTTCAGCCGATAATCGTGTGAACTTTATATTCAAAGTAACAAACAGAAACATTTATTAAAGACATTAATGCACTAAAGTTTCTATATTTATCATTTCTCTTGTTTATTTTAAAACGTTTGACACATGGCATCCTGTCAAATCTTAAGGTGACATTTGCTGTAATTAAAGTTTGAAATCTTATTTTAAAAATGAATAATCTTGTTTTTTACGTCAAACACACCGACTCTCCTTCAGAGCTCGTCTGATGTTTCTTAATAAAAAAACAATATCTGTCAACTAGAATCAAGTTAGGGTTTTATTTCCGTTTACGTCTCTGCACAAGCGAGAACGCGATCCTGTTCTCCAGACAGCGTTCCCAGCAACCCGACCATCCTGTCCCGGGATGCTTTCCGGTACGTGACCTGGAGCTTTTACTGGTGCTGTTTCAGAAGCACGTGTGAGACCAGTTCCCGTTAACGTGCAGCCAGAGACTTGTGTTTATATCCGTACCTCCGTAGTAGCCGTAAGCCCCTGGTCCTAAAATGTCTGGATCCTCCAGCCGTCCTCCTAGAGGCCTCATCCTCCTGGGGCCCCTGAAGAAGGCGTGGCGCCGGGCCCCCAGAGCACTCAGCTGCTTCATCCGCCGCTCTTTGGATCTTCTGTTCTGGAACCAAACCTGAATCAGAGCAGACGGCAGAAGGAGGGCTTTCTTTATCGGGTTTGTGTCTGGATTCTGCGTCTTACCTTTTCCACTGAAACATTAAAGTGTGCTTTGAGGCGTCTTTTGGATCCGGACAGTTTTATATGATAAAAATGTCAATCCCAGCTAATCTTTATATTCTGACTTTTTCTCTCATTAAAAGACTTTTTGGCGCTTAAAGGAACCTTGAGTCAACTTTCCTGACATTTTCTAAACACAACTGCTTCTTTTTTCACCTGATCTAAACCTGACGTGTGAAATCTCAGCAACAAAAACTCAGATTTTCTAACTATTCCCAAAGAAACAATCGCTATTTAAGAGGAGCTTGTGTATTTTCTCACAATTCAATACACCAGTGGTTGTTCTGAACTGGTTAAAGACGCAGAAATGAAAAGTAAAAACAAAGAAGTGTCTTTATTTCTGAAAGCATTTCCTCCTCACACACAATTAAGATGAATCTCAGGGAGGCGTAATTGTGGCCCCTTCCACACCCCAGTGCTCCTCGCTCGGAGGTAAAATAAACAGCCGAAGCTGTAAATCAGAGCCTGATTGAATAAACTTTCTTTGAAGAGGAACAAAGGAGGGTTTAAATTTTGCAGAAAGCTACACACACACACACACACACACACACACACACACACCATATGGAGGAATGTCTTTGCATTATAAGCACATAACACATTCGCCTTTTGCATCGCTGCTTCATAATGATGTATGTTCACACCATGCTAGGCTACACCAGAGGCAGAATCCCACTGTGCTTCAGATTAACAAAAACACACACACACACACACACACACACACACACACACACACACACACACACACACACACACACACACATGCACGAGAACAGCCAAAACCACTTAGGCTCGGCTCTCTGTGCTCCAGCGGCAAAGGCAACACCTGCTTATTGAGAACAATCGTCTAACTGTAGGGTACATTTTTATGGAAATGCTGTCGCTTCCCTTGAGAGAGCGTTGCTTAGGGATTACATCCACATGCTGGAGGAGCAGCGTGGCTCACAGGGCTCCCCGCGTCGAGAGCTCTGGTATTTAACACACACTGAACAGGCTGGAGAGATGACGAAACAGGACCTCCATTTTGGCTCCAAACACACACACACACACACGTGTGTGACGGGTGGAAGGTGGAGGAACAGAAGACTGAATGAATGACTGGTTTGCTCATTGATTCAGTGACGGAGCTCACACACACACACACACACACACACACACACACACACACACACACACACACACACACACTAACTGTATGATATAGATGAGGAGAAGAGGAGGCAGCAGGCTGTAAGTGAGTGAGAGCAGAGAGGTGGGAAAGGGGAGGGAGGAATGTAAATCTGTGAAATCAGCGATAATTACAATGAGTGCACAAAAAGCCACATCACAGTTGGCAGAGATGGTGCTAATCATCCTGACACAGTCTGCACCCAGACACCATGCTCGTGTGTGTGTGTGTGTGTGTGTGTGTTAGGATTTTAAAAAGGCAGGCCGTGTGTGTTTGGTTGCTCACCATGTTTGTGTCGGCTTCCTCTTAGCATTGGCAAGCAGCAAGGCTAACCTTTCTCTCATTTCATGGCTGCATAACACGTATTATTTCCAAATAAACTGTCGCTTTCAGAGCACACATGTCATTAATCACCTCCAAGCATCAATAAATCTGATTCTTTTCTTTTTATTTCATAATTTGGGATGCTCAGTGGCACTGAGACATGGGGAAAAAGAAAAAGCAGGCCTTAAAAATGCCATAGCATGTAAAAATGTATAAACATTTTACCTTAATGACATCATTATTTGAAGTTTTTGTGTCAAATTAAACTGCTTTGGAGAGGAAGCAGGCACCACTTGTCATTTTATCATTATTGCCTAGAATATATGGAGCTAAAGGAAACATTTCACATCCAGTGGTGGGCCTGGATCCATCCTCTGCTAATGATCCACATCATGTTTGGACATTTCTCTTACACATAATGAGGCTTTCAATTAAACGTCGTGCCTCAGGAAAATTAAAAGGTAATTTTCCTGATTTATAATCCGTCGTTTGCTTTTAATTTATCTTTGTCTTAGTGGGACCTCCCCCCATTCCGTCACACACACACACACACACACACACACACACACACACACACACACACACACACACACACACACACACACACACACACACACACACACACACACACACGAGAGAGAAAGTTTCAGCATCTTCTGATAGCAGGACAGCCGTGATGGATGATGGAGCTCACCTGGATGACGCGCATGTTCAGCCCCGTCTCCTGCGCCAGCTGCTCCCGGATGTGTCGGGTCGGCTTTGGCGTGGCGACAAACGCCGCCTTTAACGTTTCCAGCTGCTTGGCCTTGATGGTGGTCCGGGGCCCCCGCCGTTTGGTCCCCGAGTTCTGCTCCTCGTTCTCAATATTGTTCGTTTCCTTATCCGAGGAGGTGGAATTGTCCGTCTCTTTTATGTCGTCCTGTATCGGGTCCTGCAGATCCGGAGATAAACTCCTGTCCGTGCACGACGACACTGCGACGAGGGGGGTGGGACAACAGGAAGGTCACGATCAGAAAGGTCAAGGAGCAGGAGGTGTTTTAATTGGGTGCGCAGCCTTTACGCACCAATGAAGACATGCATTTTTCAAAATAAAATACATAAATGAGGACATCCCGTTTATATTTTGCACAAAAAATTGATATCTATTTCAATGTTTAGTTAAAATGCCGTGCATTTATTTTTCTTCCCTTTAGGTGAATAAATGTTTTGGCTAAATGGAGGTAAAGAAAAATAAAATAAAATAAAATAAAAACACTCGCGTGGTAATATTAGTTAACCAAGAGATAATTAAAACAAGTGTGTGTGTGTGTGTGTGTGTGTGTGTGTGTGTGTGTGTGTGTGTCCTCCTGAGCATTTTCAAGGATAAATAGACAGCAGAGAAGAGACAAACTCCCCCGCGGACTCCGGCGCACATAAAGGACAGCAGAAGAAGAAGAAAAGCAAGGCAGACAGCTGTTGTTGTGTGGAGGTAAATATTCGCACAAGGTTGTTGTGAAATGTTCTCCACGGACAGCTTGATAGAAAATCTCAGCGGCCGATTTTATTCATCAGCTGTTTCTATTGACTCCTTCAAACGTTTTATTTATATTAACCCAATAAAGTGGCAAAATAAATAAAAAAACAGTTTTTTCTGTTTTTGTCTCTTTTTTTAACTAAATAAAAGGACCTATCTGTGGACAGCGGCTCACCTGAGTTCAGGCTGACCTCCTTGATGGCCCCGGAGCTCAGGTAATCTTCTTTGCACACAAACTTGTTCTCGTCGATGACGTAGAGCTCCTCTCCCGTGGACAACTGCTTGTTACACACCATGCAGGTGAAGCAGTTCAGGTGGAACACCTTGCTGCGGGCCTTGCGCACCAGGTCGTTCGGAGAGATTCCCTGCAGGCAGCCCGCGCATTTGGTGCCAAAGCGCCTGGGTGCGATACAGAACTGGAGGTCACAATTCTGGTTTTATTTATTTAAAAATAAATAAAATGAAACGACAGAGCTGGAACTGTGATTAGAAACCAGAATATTAGTATGAGCATTATTTAAAACATATTTACTATTTTAACATTTATTTGTATTTATTTCTAATATTATTATTATATTTTATTATTTTTAACTAAATTTCCAAACACCAACAATCTTAGATTAACCAGCCAATTTTACTAGTTTAACAAAAATGCCTTTATTTAAAAAAAGCCTGATTTTGATGGAGGCGCTCAGACAATAAACCCCACGCAAAAACGCATTAGTGACAATCAACACACAGTAGCCGCGGATATATATGATGGGATTAGTCAGAGTGGGAGCATTTTAGCGTGGAAATCTTCTCTTAATCCATATTCACCCGCCTAAAGGCCGGGGAGACTCATCAGTTTGATGCACAAATAGGAATAAATTCTGCAGAGTTTCCCTCCTGATGGAAAAAGGAAGAGGAGCAGGAGGAGGAAGAGGAGGAGGAGGATGGGGCAGAGGGGAGGGGTGTTGTTTTTGTTATTTGAGCTGAATGAGGAGAGAATTTGGTTTGCAGGTTTATCACCTGCGCGGGAAAAGGGGCGCTTAAGCTTTCAGGGGCAGGCTTGTCTCCCCCGTTGGCATCGCTTCACCCTCCGCCTTTCACATGCATGGACAAGCCTCCCCCCTGCGCGAGGGCACAACTCTACTTACACAACAAATGGACACATTAGGGTGATTACTGTTTCGCCCGGCTAATGGCAGGGCCATTTAAATCCAGCGCGTGATGGGACCCGCGCTAATATGACGGCCAAGGCCGCGCGGGGCCACAACCACCGCGTCCCAACAAAAGGCTGCCGCGCCTCGCGTGTCATTAGACAATTTGGGGGAGAGTAGAAATGAAAACGATGCAAAGGGACAAACAAGGGCTTCACTTATCACTCAATTACCTGGAACACTTTTTGGGGATAGTGAACGGTTAATGGCCTAATGGGGGTTTGAAACGTGTCGGCTGGAGCTGGAATAGATTAAATAAACAAAAAAGCACCGATTGCACTCGAATACACAATAATTTAAAAAGGTGATGTCATTTGTTTTTATTGTGGAGGTCCTTTTTGGCCACGCGCTCCGAATGTTAGCACAAAATATGTAAATAAATCAATGAAATCCTGCAGGATTTCATTGATTTGATATATAAATTATTTGAAATAAGTAAATTTAGTGCCAATCATTTTATGATCATTCTTAATATTAATACATTTTTTCAATATGTGCAGAATCACATTTTCAGTCTGGGTTCTAAATGTATTATATTTTAAACGACTATTTCCATAAATAGGTTTTGTTTAGCTGTACACGTTGAGAGCAGAGCCACGTCCTTTTGTGTTACCTGAAAAAGTCCATTTTGCAATAGAGCTTTCCGTCCCGGGAGAAGCACTTCTCGGTCAGGTTGCAGCTGCACTCGCAGCACTGCACGCACTTGGCGTGCCAGGCTCGGTCCAGCACGTTGAGGAGGAAGCGGTCCAGGATGGGCCGCTCGCACCCGGCGCAGTGGACCATCATGTTGCCGGCCTGTGAGACGCCGAGGGCCGACCTTCCCACTTCCCGGACTGCGCTGCTCGGACTGGGGCAACCCGGGTCTACGCGGAGCAACGTCTTGGCTCCGGGAGGGGCGCTGCCAGGCGAAAACTTGGAGAACTCAAATTAAAAACAAGCAGCGGAACAATTCCTCATGAACAGATATGGTCCTGGTCCGGCTCGGTGTTGGTCTCCTAGCTGTCACAATCCACAATCCAGAAAGGAGAGGAAGGAGGAGGGTGCGGGGTCTCAGCTGCGCCGGCTCAGGAACAAACCAGCCATGTTTTTCTGCTGAAACCTCATCATTCTGTTTTTATTTGAAATAACTCCTCTCAGATCGTGCTTTGTTTTTTCGGCTCCAATGTTTTCCTCCGGGTTCACCTCACGTTGCCACTTTCACATCACTGTGCTTGGGTTATCACGAGGTTCTGCCAGCGCGCAGCGCTTCCTCGCCTCAGATTGGACGATGCCCCCGTTAATTCCCGTGCCAGACGCGCCAATCAGAGCGCAGTTGTCATGGTTACACGTTCACAGCTGTAGCCTCCGAGCAGGACCCGGAGCGCGCAGGAATACCTGCCCTGTCGCGGAGAGAAGGCCGGTGTGCGTGGCCGGCGGACTTCAGATAGGGAGAGAATCCTCTGAGGGGGTCAGAGAGCGACTCTCAGGTCCTCCACGGGAACCGGAAGCCGAAAACACCCTAATCAGCAAGCAGCACTGATGTCAATCTGGATAAATGTTGCAGAAGCAGGGGAACCAGGGCCGCTGCTGCACAAACTCACATGTCTCCGCTACACGGTGTCCGCACCGGGTGATGAAGAGGAGAAGGGGGTGGGGGTTGGGGGGTGAGGGGGGTCCTTTGTCATGCACAAAGCCATTTACAGGGAAATGCGATGGATTAGCTGCAGCTTATCAATAGGGAGGGCCCATTCACTCGGAGCTTTAACAGAGTGGCCCCCAATCGAAGGGGCTCTCAATATTTACCAACAGACCTGATCTGTTAAACAAACATCTATCTATCTATCTATCTATCTATCATCTATCTATCTATCTATCTATCTATCTATCTATCTATCTATCTATCTATCTATCTATCTATCTATCTATCTATCTATCTATCTATCTATCTATCTATCTATCTATCTATCTATCTATCTATCTAGTCCAATGTGTGGCTGATCAAATATAAAATAGTTGAATTATCTAACATACTTTTCTTCAGAAAAAAGCCCAGAATTTAAAAAATGTGATCTTCAATGTAAAACATCCATTCATTCATTCATTCATTCGTTCATTCATTCATTCATTCATTCATTCATTCATTCATTCATTCATTCGTTCGTTCGTTCGTTCGTTCGTATGTCGCTCGTTCGTTCGCTCGTTTTTTTCGTTCGTTCGTTCGTTCGTTCGTTCGTTCGTTCATTCATTCATTCATTCATTCATTCATTCATTCATTTGTCAGTCAGTCACTGTATTTGACAGATTCCTGTCTATTTTATTTTATGTTATCTTGCAGATTTATGTGCCAACACCAGGAGCTTTTAAACCCTATTTCATTGTTTCTGAAACAATGAAAACAAAATTCTATTCTATTCTATTCTATTCTATTCTATTCTATTCTATTCTATTCTATTCTATTTCTTTGACAGAGACAGATTTTTTTCATTTTCCAGTCATTACATTTTATTCATCGTTTGTTTGCTTGTTTCAGACTTTGATACATTTTATTTATATAAATGGATACATAGATTGATGATTATTGATGATTGATTTCTATAAGAAGTATAATAAGTAATAATTTAGATGAGTTTGAAGCACTCAGATACAAATTCATTAATGTTTCTTTATTTTCTATGTGGTTGATTCTTCTGGTGTCGTGTGGATTTATCCCACATGAAGACACCGGTGGCTCTCGCGGGTGTTTAGACAAAGCTGAATGACATTTCTTCAATTAGCCAAGCTTCTAACACGGCAACCTTTGGCCTGTTAAAATGAAAGAGGGACAAAGAGAGAGAGAGAGAGATAGATGGGAGCATGAAAAGAAAAAGGAAGGGAGAATATTAGAGAGGGGAGTTGAACGCATTCGCTTCTTGTTTTGGTCTGAGGAACGAGGAATGTGTCTGCTGTGCCTTGCTCTCCGGTGCACGCCGAGCGCCTCCTGCTGAGCAGCAACCTCACCTGTGGAGAGGAGAGATGGAGCTGTCCCTGGTGCTGAAGGGAGCCAGCACCAAGTGCAGCAACAGGCTTTCTTCTTTTCACTGAATTCTCACGCAATCTAATGTTATGGCTGATGTTAGACTGCCGCCGTGTGCATGGGAGTATTTACAGTCAAACCACCTTAACGGATCTTAAACCGTGCCTTTTAATCATTTCAAATAAGGAACTATTAAATAATATCAATGCTGTAATGCAGCTAATATGAAAATACACACTTGTCTCTTCTAAAACCATCCTGAGAGATGTTCCATCTAAAAATCTCTCAACAAATTATTACAAATCCTCAGAATGCTAGAGATTGCAGAAGCTGAAGTTCTGTTTCCAGCTCTCTCTGCTTCAGGTTTATCCACATCCAGATGGTGATGAGTCTGCCTGAAGAACCATGGCACGAGAAGTCTCCATGTTGGAGGTTTCATTTGAAACAAAATAAAAAAGACTAATCCATCAAGCTCAGCAAAAGTTACAAATGTGAATTTGCCAGAGTATTTTCTATGTATCTGGGTTCGGTTTTAAAGGACAGAAACTCTGATCTGTTTTGTGAGCTTAGTTCCAAGGACCAACTCCTGGAGTGGTTTGAGGATCATTTCTCTTAGTTTTTTTAATAAGAGCTCCTCATGAATGATTTGCATTGCAGCCTTTACATCTCTACCTCTAAGTACTTAAAAACCAACAATGCACATCGAATGAAAGCAGAAATCTAAAGCAGTAACACCCACAAACGCCTGAACCTGCGCTAGAAGTTACTGCATAGGTTCTATCTGCAGTCGGAGAGGGAGAAAGGTTAGTGTTAGTGAGAATTACATGTCTGCACTTCAACAACAGACACTCCTGGTGAAAGTGGCAGGAATGTCAGTGGAGGGGCATCTGTGAGCCGACATGAAGCTCAGAAGATACATGATTAAGAAACAAATCCAGGGAATAAAGAGCTAATAGATAAATGTGTGGCGTGGAGGAGGTAACGGCACCCAAATTCATCCCTGACTTCCCAGCTCCAGCCCCTTCGTGTGACAGCCTAGACACCTGAGCACACCGGTCCCTCCCCCTCCCTCCCCTGCAGCCCCCCCCCCCCCCCCCACACACACACACACACGCGCGCGTGTGCGCTCACACACACGTTAGACCACCTCTGGGGCCCCTCTTTGGCAGGGCCAATCCCACGGGAGAGGTTAGTATGATGGATGTCTGATTGGTAGCCCTCCCTTAGGGCTTCCCTCTCCGTCACCTCTCTGCGCTCTGGATTAAAAGGCCGTTTGTCTCCTCGGAGTCCTCAGCTGTAGAGCGCCGGCCTGCAATTTCACAGCACTCAGAGAGAGAGAGGGAGACCATTACAGAGGAGGTTGTCAGGGGAGCCATCAGAGCCCGGACACGCCTGAGGTACTCTCTCTTTCTGCCCCCCTCCTCTATCTTCCCAGCTCCCGTATCCTGCTCAGCACCAACAACACCTCTATCGCACTGCAGGCAGCCAACCATAAACTACCAAATATATAAATATTCAAGAGAACAAATGCATTTAAGCATCAACCTGAGCATGCACAAATTTCACACCAATAAATCAACTTTTATAAATCTCTTTCTCTTGGTTCTTAAATAAATTAACACATCTAATTATATCAAGAAAAACTGTGGCGAAAGAAGAAAATCCTTCCTCTTGGATAGAAAAACTCAAACGTACTCAGAATGGATCTGAGACCCTCAGATGAAGATTTATTTGGTTCCAACCAGATCGATCGGGAATCGTATCGGAGGGACATCATCAAACTCTGAGGCTGCTTTTCTTTTAGTTAATTTTTATGTAAACAGCAAATGGGCCAAAAACGAACAGCTGCTGTAGAAACCTTTGCTTCATCTACTAAATCAGTTCATGATTGTCAAGAATAATTTACAAAAACTTTGGAACAATGAGAGTCAATTAAAAATCAGAATGTTCCAATAGCTGGAATCAAAGATTTTCCTTCAAAAAAAACCGTAGTCATGCTTCCAAGCAGCAGAGACGGGGCTTTTTAAATACAAACATCCTTTTTCTAATTCTAGGCCAGCAGGAAAGAACAAATGAAATAAAACTTTGACATAATTACAGGTAGAGAGCTGCCTGAACAGCCTCTGTTCAGAGAAATGTATACTTTAACCTGGCCTTTGAAGTGCATGCGTAAGCTGCTCGCAACGTAATGTGACAGAGGCGTTTTACCCGTGAGATTAGCAGGACATCGCTTCCCACCTGGAGCGTTTCAGACGCGGATTGGAAGCAAAGCGTAATCACAAAATCACCTGAGAACTGCAAGATCACGCGTGATTTCAGCAGTTCACATGATAACAGGCAAATAGAAAGATGGCAGCATGTATCCAAAAAGTCTGTGGTTTAGTTTCTGTTCTGTTTACTTCCACTATGGAGGTTTCACAGGAAATGACGTAATTGTCTTTACTAAGGAACTGGAAATTTGGGTGTGTATTTTACTTTGAAAGTTTCCAGATGTTTTACACTGATTTCATATTCTTCTACCGGTCTGGTCTGATCTCAACTGCTGTCACTGCGCTTCTGGGGTGCGTCTAAAATGCCGCACATCGCACCCGGTGGAAACACACCCATTGACTAGAACAGCAGCTAATTGCTGTGGACTATGCTTCGTCGACATTAGGAGTTGCTTACACGTCCAGTAGAAAGTTTGTGTGAATGCATCTAGGATCAAACTATTGTTTCCCTCATATAACTACTCCAAATATTCTAAAATCAAAACATGGATCTGAGATTCTTTAGCCATTAGCCTATTAGTCATGTGTAACATAATCTCTCTTTCTACACATTAAGGCTGTTCATAAGCTACTGTCATAAGCCGGGGTGAGTACTCCTTTTCTCTCAACCATCTGTGAGTCTCTTGCCAGGAGAGGGAGTGGCCCAGCTGTTCCTGATCAGCAATCAGCGGGGTGTTTTCCTATTTAAGGTGGATGGAGGACACAATTCGACGCCGGAAGATTGCCTCAGTTTTGGTAGTAACCTGCCACTCGAGTTACCTCTAGTAGTTCTAGGATTAATGTTATTCGTAATGTTTTTGCTCTTAGTATATTTGGATTTTTTACCCTTCTTCAGGATTCCTGTCGATCTCATTGGATACTAACCTCTACTCCAGGAGTTGGACATTCAGCACGCGGACCTCATCACCAACCTCCATAACCCACCTCTCATCTCAACCCAGTGCCCCATCCGCCAGGACGCCCTGCTTCTCTCCGCCTCTGCTCCCTCTCCTGCGCTTCCCCCAGCTCTCTACCTCTCCCTCCTCCAGCCACCATATACACGCCCCACAGTAAGTTCTGCTGAACACCTCTGCCTGCCTACAATGGATTTTGAAGTCAGAACCTATGCTCACCTGTGTTCTCCCTCCTCCAGACGCTGAGCTGTCGTAGCAGTTCCAACCACAGACTTATCTGTGCATCCTAAGTTCCTCCTTTAGAAATGAATCATTTTACCATCCATTTTTGGTCTGTGTTGCATTCTGCATGTCTTGGGTTAGGTACCTTCCTCCAAACATGACAGCTACGAAAAGAGAGGTTTACACAGAAATGCTTCAGTGATATCCAGCCATGGTCGTTCAGGGCCACTACCCTGCTATCCTGCATGTTTCAGATGTTTCTCTGCTTTAAAACAGCTGACTCAAACCAACGAGTGATTGACAGGCTTCTGTAGAACCTGAGGACATGCTGAGGAGGTAATTCACCCAATAAGTCAGGTCTTCTGCAGAAGGGATACATTTTTAAAGAGTAGGATGGCCCTTGAGAACCAGGAGTGGACACAGCACCTGTTTGAAAAGATAGTCAGGAGGACAGAGTCCAGGGAACAATGATGGCCATTTACAGAACTGTTACGGTCTTCATCATTTTTATTTCCAGACCAGGACATGTGATGATACACTCAAGGATGCAATGAAGAACATTTACAGGAAGTTTGACCATCATCTGGCCAGGGCAGACACAAAGGCTCTGCATGCTTGATGGATTTACCAAGATCTAAACTCATCACTGCTTTTACACCTACACTGACGAACCCATGAGAGAGGACTGCTGGTTCTTCTGAAGAGACGTTCAGTTTAAACTTTACCTATAACACACACACACGCGCGCACACGCGCGCACACGCGCGCACACGCGCACGCGCGCGCACGCACGCGCGCGCGCACACACACACACACACACACACACACACACACACACACACACACACACACACACACACACACACACACACACACACACACACACACACACACACACACACACACACACACACACACACACACACACACACACACACACACACACACACACACACACACACACACACACACACACACACACACACACACACACACACACACACACACACACACACACACACACACACACACACACACACACACACACACACACACACACACACACACACACACACACACACACACACACACACACACACACACACACACACACACACACACACACACACACACACACACACACACACACACACACACACACACACACACACACACACACACACACACACCTGCAATGCTTTCCTGTCTTTAAGTATGACACCAACACGGTTGCTCTGACCTTATTTCTGTCTTCCTTCACCGATGTGGGTATTCTACATGTGGTTTGTGTCTTTCTGCAGACATCAGATGGGAACCTTTCACATCTACAACTGGAGACCCAATCAGTGTTTACTGCTTGTGTCCCCGTCTCTCCTCTCCTGTCCCCTCATCCCATCCAGAGGAAGCAGATGGCTGCCTTCACTGGTTCTGCCGGAGGTTTCTTTATGTTAAGAAATAAACCATTTTTCTTCTCAGTGGCGCCATGCTGCTCTGAGGGATTTGTTGATGTATGTTGAATCATGAGAGGACTTGTTTCGGGATAAATAAAGCTAAAGTCATTCGTTCTTTATCAGCACATGTTGACACACTCTTAAAGTGAATGAGCTCATAATGCTGGATTTGAATGTAAATAGCAATTATGACTCAAGGTTTACCTACAATGCACATATTGTGCTTCAAACTCTTCGGCTACTTCTTCTCTCTTATTTTTTTGAGTTTTTCTTTTCTTTGTTTATCACAGCTTTCTTTGTTGTCATATTTTGTGCCGATAATGCTTAAAGTTTAAGTTTGCATAGGAGAAAGCAAATATAATTGTTTTTATAAATCGTCGTCTTCTTCCTCCGCTTATCCGGGTCCGGGTCGCGGGGGCAGCATCCCAACTAGGGAGCTCCAGACCGTCCTCTCCCCGGCCACCTCCACCAGCTCCTCCGGCAGGACCCCAAGGCGTTCCTGGACCAGATTGGAGATGTAACCTCTCCAACGTGTCCTGGGTCGACCCGGGGGCCTCCTGCCGGCAGGACATGCCCGAAACACCTCCCCGGGGAGGCGTCCAGGAGGCATCCTGACCAGATGCCCAAACCACCTCAACTGGTTCCTTTCGATCCGGAGGAGCAGCGGTTCTACTCCGAGTCCCTCCCGAATGTCCGAGCTCCTCAACCTATCTGTAAGGCTGAGCCCGGCCACCCTACGGAGGAAACTCATTTCGGTCGCTTGTATCCGCGATCGCGTTCTTTCGGTCATTACCAAAAGCTCATGACCATAGGTGAGGGTAGGAACGTAGATCGACCGGTAAATCGAGAACCTGGCTTTCTGGCTCAGCTCCCTCTTCACCACTTCTTCTTCACTTGTTTTATAAAAAATATATAAAATTCCTAAACATGCATCTATTTATTCTATTTAAATAAAAGTCTGATAAAAGCTGGTCTCCAGAGTTTTGTGTTCAGCAGGCATTTTAAAAAAAACTCCTTTACCTTCAGAACCGCTATGATTATGTTTCTGATCCCAAAAGGAGTTGAAGACATTACTGGAAGGTTCTGGTCCATACTGACATGACATCATCAGCTCCATCCATGTGGAGAACCTCCCAGTTAGAGATGATCTGAGCTTGGTGACACGGTGCATGATCCTGCTGGATGATGAATGGCATTTATTTACATAGCGCCTATGGTGTGGTGTTTAAACCTGGCTCAGGTGGTACTACGTGGGGCAAGAACATCAAGCAGCTTCTGTCGTGTGATTGTCTGATTAGATATTTATGTCAACAAGCAACGGAACAATGGTTGGTGGCTGTAGGACGTTGCATCAGATGGGAGCATCTTAGAGATTGTTTCCAGCTGATGTAGATGTCATGTCCGTCCATCCATTCTCAGCCGCTTATCCAGAGTCGGGTCGCAGGAGCAGCAGCCTAAGGCGAGAGTCCCAGACTTCCCTCTCCCCAGCCACTTGGGTCTGCTCCTCTGGGGGAATCCTAAGGCGTTCCCTGGCCAGCCAAGAGACGTAGTCCCTCTAGCGTGTCCTGGGTCTTCCCTTGGGTTTCCTCCCAGTTGGACGTGCCCGGAAAACCTCACTAGGGAGGCATCCTGACCAGATGCCCGAGCCACCTCAACTGGATCCTGTCAATGTGGAGGAGCAGCGGGTCTACTCCGAGCCCCTCCCGGATGACCAAATTTCTCACCCTATCTCTCATTCTATCGAGAGCTTCACCTTCCAACTCAGCTCTCTCTTCACCATGACAGACCGGTACAACGCCCGCATCACTGCAGATGCAGCACCAATCCACCTGTCGATCTCACGCTCCAGCTGTCCCTCACTCGTGAACAAGACCCCGAGATACTTAAACTCCTCCTCTTGGGGTAGGACCTCATCCCTGACCCGGAGAAGGCATTCTCATCCCAGCTGCTTCACACTCGGCTGCGAACCTCCCCAGCGTTAGATGTCATGTCCTACTATAAAACACACCTCTAGCATCGCCTTCCCATCACACCTGTTCTGAGTCAGATACACAAAGGCACATAAAACTATCAAGTTGTGAGTATTTTAGCTCCCTTATTATCATCTACTTAGTTTCATTCATACGTTTGGTTTAATGTTTTGTAAAAGCACAAGGCTGCAGAAGGTCTGATATAATTTATCCATTTACTACCAAGTGTTTCAGGAGCTTGACCTCTTCATGTTCTCATCTCATCACAAACCTTGGATTAGATTGTTTTCTACCAGAACTTTTATTTCACGCTGTTATAATGTCCCAATTAACAGAGTCAATGAACTAAACTCAGCTCTGAAAGGACGTCTCTAACAGGCTCATCATGAACAGAAAACCGACTTTGATGAGGAGAAGCGCTGGTAGCGGCAGAGAAGGTGTGTGAGTCTCAGGAGATCCTGAATGATCTTGGTGATGGCTATGTTTTTTTGCAGGTTTCAGAGAGGGACAAGGGTCTCCAGGGAACTGAGGGGCCAACCAGATGAGTAGGTGAGTATAGCTGGGGTCGATCAGGAGCCTTAACCCTCCCACTGTCCTAATGGGTGTGACCCCGCGAGGAAAGTTGACCATTGAGCAGGGTTGATGGTTCATCCCTTGAGGTCCACGTGGCAGGGGTGATGTGGTGCTCACTCCTCACCCCTGCCACGTGGACCTCAAGGGATGAACCATCAACCCTGCTCAATGGTCAACTTTCCTCGCGGGGTCACACCCATTAAGACAGTGGAAGGGTTTAGAAAGTAATAAATTAAAAAATCTCTGATTTAATAGTTCTGGTCCTGCTGTGTGGTGTCTGACCACACGGCATAAACAAAACACTAAACACCAACCGATTTCACACCAGCATTAATTCACAGTCAGACATGAAACCTTGCAAGATCAAACATGACTTCTCTGTAAACAAACATGGCGGAGGAGGAGCGTGCAGCGCGCTTCCGTCACCTCACTTTCTGATCAGCTACTCAACAGGCAACACGCTCCTCAGAATTGGACCAGGATAATCCAATGAATGTCCCTGATTCATAAAAGGAGAGGTCCTGACATCCTTCTGAGCAGACCAGAGTGCTCATAGCACACCACACACGGCAGGGATATCTGGTAAGATTATGGTAATCGGGCGTGTTTCTCAGATTGTCAGAAAAGGAGAATCAGGTCAAAAATCAGCTAAATTATAAAAGACTTTTAAAGAGCAGAGTCGCTGGGAAACCATTTTTACTTCATCTTTTTTTTTAAATGATCAGCCACTCTTTTTCCCATGCAGGCTGAACATGAAAATAGTCTCCTACACCGATCTCCTACATTAGCTTCTTATGTGATACGCTAGGATTTTAAAATCCTGACAGATCTACGTCACACTGTCACTTAGCATTCATGGACTCACCCATCGTGACTCGTGACGGCGAAGGCTGTTGTTGGTTTAGCATCCAGGAAACATCAGAGAGCATCTTGACTAGTAGAAGCTAATCATTAGCATTAGCAACTCCACCACACATCAAAACTCTTCCCGGCTTGTGTTATTTGTGGAGATAAAACATCAACGTTTCAGAGCAGACAGAGTCAGTGGTGGAGTCGTGTTGCTGTTGGCAAATCAGAGGAGAGACGTCCAAATATCAGGAAATAAGACTCCAGATCCTGTCGTCTAAAGCTCAGCTCTGATGTGGTATTCTGCTAGTTCCTGAAAAAGGGACATCAGAGCTTTTTATCCCTACCCAGAGTTTGACTTACAAGGGTTAGGGTTAGGCTAGACACCACTGTAAATGTATTAACTCGAGCTTTACATTTCACCTGTTAGTTTTGACCTTCTTCTTTCTGTATTATAGCAGCATGAGCAGAGGTGAGCCAGCAAGATGAGTGATGTGTCTAGCCCAGGGACACAATGGCAGATTGACCTGGGATTGAACCAGCAACCCTCCATCTCTTGAGCCACTGCCATCCTTTTTAAATCCCCATTTTCATTTCATTGTAACAAAGTTAAGTTTTATTGGAATTTATCAAATAATGTTCAACTATTTCATTTTCTTTTTATCGCTAATTAGGATTTTCTAGTAGTTTATCAATGATTTTATCTTAGATTCACTTCTAAAAAACTATGAATCACCTTGAGTGGATTACAAACTTTCAGATCATTGTTAAAAAACTCTCATGTTAAACAAATATTCTAAGGTTTTTTTTCTTAATTAGAATGTTCAGTGTCTTAATGTTTTATCCATCTCTAGAATGTATTCATTTTACCATACCATCATGAGCAAGGTTATTATATTTGTATACATTTTGTATTTATTTTCCACCTCTTTAGTCTTTTTATTGAACTAAATTCTCTGAATTGTATTGTTTATTCTACACGCAATTTATGGTCAATGAACTAATTCAATGAGTACATCTCTGAAGTTAAATACACGCGGCGTTACTGTCGCTGCGCTGTGAGAGGTGTCTCCTTTCAATTGAGAGAACATGTTGAAATTATCAGTCCAGGCAGAACGGGAAGCTGTTAAGGACAACAACAAACACTGATGGAATCTCAACTCACAAACATTAGCTCCTCAATTATCCAGAATAAAAGACTAATTCAAACATCTAGACTCACCTTCCAACCTGTAAGCTCTAAATGTGTCTGTGTGCATGCAAACAAACACACGCCATAGTCACTTAACACGTGTGAGTAGATAATTGGAGCTTTATTTAGCTTCACGTGAGCTGGAGTCACCAGATTTGCTCCCGAGGATGAATTTCTCTCCTGCAGCACGTCGCTGAGTAACAGTGATGAGGCTTCGTGTGGAGCTGCGCTGAAGGACAGGTGGTCTGGATCTGGGCCTTGGCTCACGCTGGCGTGAATTCAGCCTTCCTCATTGAAACTTAATGAGGGAGATCACCTTTCACTGTGGGCCATCCTAATGAGGTAATGAATGGGGGCTGTGCATTGCACCTTTGCCCTCACCTACTCTATTAATCAGAGTAGAGTCACACATAGTCACCAGTGTCCATCCTCCCCCCGCCTGACAGAGGTATTGAACCAGGGGATGGATGAGAGGAGAGGAGAGGAGAGGAGGAGAGAAGAGAGGAGATGAGAGAGGAGAGAGGAGAGAGGAGAGGAGAGGAGAGGCAAACAGGAGAAAGAAGAGAAGAGAGGAGAGGAGAGGAGAGGAGAGGAGAGGAGAGGAGAGGAGAGGAGAGAAGAGGAGAGGAGAGGAGAGGAGAGGAGGGGAGAGAAGAGGAGAGGTGAACAGGAGAAGAGAAGAGGAGAGGAGAGGAGAGGAGAGGAGAGGTGAACAGGAGAAGAGAAGAGGAGAGGAGAGGAGGGGAGAGGAGAGGAGAGGAGAGGTGAACAGGAGAAGAGAAGAGGAGAGGAGAGGAGGGGAGAGAAGAGGAGAGGTGAACAGGAGAAGAGAAGAGGAGAGGTGAACAGGAGATGAGAGAGGAGAGAGGAGAGAGGAGAGGAGAGGAGAGGCAAACAGGAGAAAGAAGAGAAGAGAGGAGAGGAGAGGAGAGGAGAGGTGAACAGGAGATGAGAGAGGAGAGAGGAGAGAGGAGAGGAGAGGCAAACAGGAGAAAGAAGAGAAGAGAGGAGAGGAGAGGAGAGGAGAGGAGAGGAGAGAAGAGGAGAGGAGAGGAGAGGAGGGGAGAGAAGAGGAGAGGTGAACAGGAGAAGAGAAGAGGAGAGGACAGGAGAGAAGAGGAGAGGCAAACAGGAGAAAGAAGAGAAGAGAAGAGAGGAGAGGAGAGGAGAGGAGAGAAGAGAAGAGGAGAGAAGAGGAGAGGAGAGGAGAGGAGAGGTGAACAGGAGAAGAGAAGAGGAGAGGAGAGGAGGGGAGAGAAGAGGAGAGGTGAACAGGAGAAGAGAAGAGGAGAGGACAGGAGAGAAGAGG
>NC_091746.1:63405800-63458300 GCF_043380555.1 Nothobranchius furzeri | reverse complement strand
TTTAGAAGGTAGAGGAAGGGGCTTTTCATCACGGACCAGAAGGATTTCCTGATCTCAATCTGATGAGCTGCATTTCACTGAAGACCAATTAATCATTGCCCCTGAGAACATGGTTCCTCGGATTAGTCAACAACTTGGTCATTTATCTTCTGCCATTAAGTCAAACTTGAAGAATTTGGGTGTTTTTGACCAATCAGTGTCTCTTGCAGGCCACTCAAAAATCGGCCCAACACTGTTTTTATCACAGGAAAGATCTCCAAACTGCAAAAGTTGGTGTCAAAACATAAACATGAGATGGAAATCCATGCTTTTATCTCGTTCCGTCTGATTACTGTAACACACTCTTCACGTTTTAACAGAAAAGCCCTTGATCTCCTTCTGTCGGTCCAGAACTCTGCAGCGAGGCTCCTAAAGCCTAGTTTATGTGTCTGCGTCAGCTCCATGAAGAAGAGACACACACCCACGTTTTGCTCTCGGGCTTCTTCATCTCCTGAAAGTGTTGCAAAGCAATTCCCCGCCAGGACAACAGAGGGCGTAGTGCTGTTCTGTGGTATCCTGTCATGTATCCTGTCCTAGATAGTGTGCTTATATTGTGTTTTTGTATTTCAGGCACATTTTAATACGGATAAAATTCGCCTCTCATTCTCCTCCACCTCTTCATGTGCTCGCCACCTCTAAACCCACGCTTCCCGTCATTTTGAATAAAGCACCTGCTGCGTTTCTTTTCACTCCTCCAGTCACTGGAGAATAAAACGTTCATATTTTTAGAGTTTTTCCACGAGGTATTCTTCAAGCTGCTCCATGTCTGTCTCTAGATATCTTCGGCTTTCTTCATGTTTTTGAGCGGGCAATGGCGGCACTGTAGAAGACAGCGGTGTCCTGACCAATCACAAGCTTGCATTCTCTGTCTCATTGGACGGATGTTTAGAAAAGTAGGATCGACTCCGTCCTTGTGACCCTGCTGGAGAGCCCACTCAAGGACGGATAATAGTGTTGCGTGTCTCCATGCCGACGCATAAACTAGGCTTCATTAGAGCAAACAGAAGAGCTCCCATCACTCCTGTTCTGATGTCTCTGCACTAATTACCCAATAACTTTAGAGTTCAATCTGTAACTGTAACTTTCAGGGATCCTCCCTACATTACTGAACTCTTAAAGCCTTATGCTCCAACCGAGCCCTCAGGTCCACCTCCTTCCTACGTTGGAAGGATTTTCCTTTATCCGGACATAGTGACAGTCTGGACACCTTGAAAAGTAGCTGAAAAAACTGCTTTTATCTTAATTTTTTGTGTTTTCATCTTTTTTAACTCAAATTTATAATCATATTTCATTAGTTTTATATTTATGAGCATTTTCTTGACTTTGTTTTTCAGATTTAAATTGATTTTATAATATTTACTGTTTGGCTTTTTAAAAGCATTTCGATTTTATGACTTAATGGCTTGCTTTGTTTTGTTGATCTCTGTGAAGCACTTTGAGATTCTCTTTCTGTGATGAGTGCTTTATAAACTATTTTGCTTACTTAAATTTATAAAGACCCGCAAACAAAGAAAAACCACAGAAAAACCTGGCGAGGCATCAGAAAGGATCAAACCTTTTCTTCAGTCCAACGGTGATGTCAAACTTTGGGGTGTTTTGCCATCAACCAAGGATTTTCTGCCAAGTACAAGAAACGATTGTTTTATTTGAGGTTAAATTAAATTTTCTACTTTCATTTGAGTCCCTTCAAACAAAATACTGTAAACAAGAAATCATTTCTGTCCCCAACATTTTGTTCAACCTTTAGAAATGAAATTCAACACTTGCATTTTTATTCTATCTTATCTCATTTTATACACATATTGTTTTTGAATCTGGGGTTAAAATTGTCTAATTTTTCCATATTTGCGTGGATTTGGAGTCCATACATAGCATAAAATGGTAACACTGTTTCTGCTTCTGGTTAAAATGTTGTGCAAGGTTGTTTGTTTGTTTGTTTGTTTGTTTGTTTGTTGAGCAGCCTCGATGCTCCGGAGCACAGTTACAGGTAAACTCACTGGTGGGAGCTTTTTATGTAGAGTTTGCACATTTTCTTTATGCCTGCCTGAGTTTTTAGGTTTCCGCCTACTAACCACAGGCAGGTGTGGAAAATGCTGTAAAGAAAGAGTGCTTTCACAAATGGAAGTGTTAATCATTTATTTTCACCAATCAACAAAAACTAGTGAATAAACAAAAAAAGAAATCTAAATCAAAGGTAACCTGTGCAGGTTCCACTTCAGCTGGAGACATCTCCTTGAGGCATAAGCTTAACATATAATTATTATGAAAGTTTATTGTCTGAAACAAATGACAGTCAAAAGACCAAAGAAAGAACTAATTCATGTCTTTAATTAAGAAAAACAAAATTAATTAGATGTTCTTTGTCTGTGTTTATTAAACCTTGCTTGTACTGGAGACATTCAGTTCTCCTCTTTAATCCGTTAAAGGTGTGGAACACTTACAAACCTTTTTATATTTATTATCTCTGATTATAATGGGTCACTTTGAGTTTGTCATGCAGGCTGAACATGAAAATAGTCTCCTACACCTATCTGCTGTCACTTAACATTCATGGACTCACCCATCTGGACTCATGACGGGGAAGGCTGCTGTTGGCTTAGCACCCAGGAATGGCTCTGCTAGTAGAAGCTAACTGTTAGCATTAGCCACCACCACACAGTAGAACTCCTCCAGGCTTGTGTTGTTTGTGGAGATTAAACATCAACAGAGTCGCATTCTTGTTATCCAATCAGAGGCAAGATGTCTGAATATCAGGAAATAAGACTCCAAGTCCTGTCATCTGAAGCTCGGCTCTGATGTGACTCACTTCTAATTCCTGAAACAGGCGCAGCAGGACGTCCCCCCCCAATGTACGACTTATGAGGCACTCGTTCCTACTAGAGATCACAGATGTTTTGATTAAATGAGTGTTTAACACTTTTAAGGGTCGAGAGAACCATCCAGTGAAGAACACTTTATTAAAGATTACAATATTTTACTGATTAAAAAAAGACAAATGATGACAAACATTTAAATTGAAATATGACAGCACTAAGGGAGAGAGGTGATGGAGGGCAGGGACAGGTGGGGACACATATGTTGACCAGAGGATGCAGACCCCCCCCCCCGCCCGCACACACACACACACACACACACACACACACACACACACACACACACACACACACACACACACACACACACACACACACACAACAGAACCTAAATGTTCTAAAGGGAAAAGCTTTTATTTTTAAAAGGAAGTAGTGTTTTATTTCATCTCACTAAAACAGTTGTGTCAAATAGGCCACTCATCCAAAACACTGGCAAATTTTGGATTTCATGATTTACAAGCAAATTTTTAAGCTTCGACAGAAAGCATTGAATGTTCTATTGAGTTGTTTTTCCCCCTGCATCTTGGCAAAGAGCCAAACATTTTCTTTGACATTGTTGACGTTGGAACAATGATGGAACGTCACCTCGCTGGCAGGGAAGGAGCAGGAGCTTGTGGCAAAGGTTGAGCGGTACCGGCTTGATATAGTCGGACTCACCTTGACACATAGCATTGGCTCTGGAACCCAAGTCCTTGAGAGGGGTTGGACACTCTCCTTTGCTGGAGTTGCTCCGGGTGAGAGGCGGAGGGCTGGGGTTGGCTTTTTGTTAGCCCCAAGACTCTCTGCCTGTGTGTTGGGGTTTTCCCCGGGGAACGAGAGGGTAGCTTCCCTGTGCCTTCGGGTCGGGGAACGGGTCCTGACTGTTGTTTGTGCTTTTGGGCCAAATATCAGTTCAGAGTACCCACCCTTTTTGGAGTCCCTGGGAAGAGTGCTAGATAGTGCTCCATCAGGGGACTCCATTGTCTTGCTGGGGGACTTCAATGCTCACGTGGGCAATGACAGCATGACCTGGAGGGGTGTGATTGGGAGGAACGGCCCGCCTGATCTGAACTTGAGTGGTGTTTGGTTTTTGGACTTCTGTGCAAGCCGCAGTTTGGCCATAACGAACACCATGTTCGAACATAAGGATGCCCATCGGTACACTTGGTACCAGGGCAGCCTAGGTCGTATCATCTGACCTGCGGCCGTATGTTTTGGACACCCGAGTGAAGAGAGGAGCGGAGCGGTCAACTGATCACCACCTGGTGGTGAGTTGGGTCAGATGGCAGGGGAAGATGCCGCGTAGACCTGGCAGACCCAAATGCATAATGAGGGTCTGCTGGGAACGCCTGGCAGAAGAACCTGTCAAGACGGTCTTCAACTCCCACCTCTGGCAGAGCTTTGACCGCGTCCCGAGAACAGTGGGGGACATTGACTCCGAGTGGGCCTCGTTCCACTCTGCGATTGTTGAGGCGGCTGTTGCTAGCTGTGGTCACAAGGTGGCCGGTGACAGTCGTGGTGGCAACCCCCATACCCGCTGGTGGACACCAGAAGTTTGCGGAGCCGTCAGGCTGAAGAAGGAGGCCTACAGGGCGTGGCTGGTCTGTGGGTCTCCAGAGGCAGCAGACAGGTACCGGATAGCTACGCGGGGTGCAGCAGTGGCAGTTGCCGAGGCAAAATCTCAGGCGTGGGAGGAGTTTGGTGAGGCCATGGAGAAAGACTATTGGTCGGCTCCGAAGAGGTTCTGGCAAACTGTCCCGCGCCTCAGGAGAGGGAGGCAGCAACTCGCTCACACTGTTTACAGTGGAGATGGGTAGCTGCTGACGTCAATTGGGGCTATAGTCGGACGGTGGAAGGAATACTTTGAGGAGCTCCTCAATCCCACCTATGCACATTCCAAGGAGGAACCAGAGCCGGAAGACCTGGGGATGGACTGTCCAATCTCGGGGGCAGAAGTTGTTAAGGTAGTCAAACAACTACACAGCGGCGGAGCCCGGGGGGCGGATGAGATTCGTCATGGGTATCTCAAGGCTATGGATGTTGTAGGGCTGTCATGGTTGACACGTCACTGCAACATTGCGTGGTCATCGGGGGCAGTTCCTGTGGAGTGGCAGACCTGGGTGGTGGTCCCCATCTTTAAGAAGGGTGACCTGAGGGTGTGCTCCAACTATAGGGGGATCACACTCCTCAGCCTCCCTGGAAAGGTCTACTCCAAGGTACTGGAGAGGAGGGTCTGAGCGATAGTTGAATCTCAGATCGAGGAGGAGCAATGTGGTTTTCGTCCTGGCCTTGGAAATATGGACATCTCTATACCCTTGCAAGGGTGATGGAGGGGGCATGGGAGTTTGCCCAACCAATCCACATATGTTTTGGGGATTTGGACAAGGCTTATGACCGTGTCCCCAGGGGCACCCTGTGGGGGACGCTCCAGGAGTATGGGGTGGGTGGCTTTCTGTTAAGGGCCATTCAGTCCCTTTACCAGAGGAGCGTGAGTTTGGTTCGCATAGTCGGTAGTAGGTCGGACCTGTTCCCGGTGAGGGTTGGACTCCGCCAGGGCTGCCCTTTGTCACCGGTTCTGTTCATTACCTTTATGGATAGAATTTCTAGGCGCAGCCATGGTGTGGAGTGTGTCAAGTTTGGTGGCAGGAGAATCTCGTCTCTGCTTTTTGCGGATGATGTGGCCCTCCTGGCTTCATCCAGCTCTGACCTTCAGCTCTTGCTGGGTAGGTTTGCGGCCGAGTGTGAAGCGGCTGGGATGAGGATCAGCACCTCCAAATCTGAGACCATGGTTCTCGACCAGAAAAGGGTGGCTTGCCTACTCCGGGTCGGGAGAGAGGTCCTACCTCAAGTGGAGGAGTTTAAGTATCTCGGGGTCTTGTTCACGAGTGAGGGTAGGAGGGATCGGGAGATCGACAGGCGGATTGGTTCGGCGTCTGCAGTGATGCGGACGCTGAGCCAATCTGTCGTGGTGAAGAGGGAGCTGAGCCAGAAAGCCAGGCTCTCCATTTACCGGTCGATCTACGTCCCAATCCTCACCTATGGTCATGAGCTTTGGGTAATGACCGAAAGAATGAGATCGCGGATACAAGCGGCCGAAATGAGTTTCCTCCGTAGGGTGGCCGGGCTCAGCCTTAGAGATAGGGTGAGGAGCTCGGACATTCGGGAGGGACTCGGAGTAAAACCGCTGCTCCTCCGGGTCGAAAGGAGTCAGCTGAGGTGGTTTGGGCATCTGGTCAAGATGCCTCCTGGACGCCTCCCCGGGAAGGTGTTTCAGGCATGTCCTGCCGGCAGGAGGCCCCCGGGTCGACCCAGGACACGTTGGAGAGGTTACATCTCCAAATTGGTCCGGGAACGCCTTGGGGTCCTGCCGGAGGAGCTGGTGGAGGTGGCCGGGGAGAGGACGGTCTGGAGCTCCCTAGCTGGGATGCTGCCCCCGCGACTCGGACCCGGATAAGCGGAGGAAGACGACAACGACAATGACGATTGTTGACGTTTTATTATCAATAAAGTAAAAACAGAAAACAGAAATCACAGAAGTGTGTATTCTACGAGGGCATCGTTGGTCTGTCAGATGGTTTGTAATGGAACAGAAGCTATCTTAGAAACTGGACTGTTAATATTAAAGAATGATAAATATCTAAAGTATTTTTACACAGATAAAAAAATTATATTTTGTCCTGAATCACCCACATCTACTGTTTAGTCTCTATATCGTACTGACACACGCTATAAACTTAACTGGGTAAAAACAAGTGATTTACTATTACTGTTCTTATTATTACCATTATTATTATTATAGCTATGTTTATCTTGAAGAAATAAAACAATCCAACGAAAATTTGCATTTTCTCTTTTTGTGACCCTTATTCCATCCCATTAATCTTCAGTTTCCTCTTAAATATCCATTATTATTAATAATATAATAATCTTCTAACAAGCTCTTCCACTGGTCAGATTAAGGTTTGTGAATTTGGCCAGGCAGGAAAAGAGAGCGGCGGAGGAGGAGGCAGACAGGACGGAGAAAGAGGAAATAATCTTGGCGGCGTATGAGTTCTCAGCATCCCATCCTCCCCTGGCTAACCACGCCGGCGGCCACTTGAATTAGCAGCAGAGGATTATGGGCAGACAGCCTCATTAATCTGGGCAACAAACAGTGGCCAGTGTGAATATTTGCTCCCAGAAATTGAAAAGATTAAGTCCTATTTGACAATGACTGGCAGGCTCTGTGCTGCAAGAGGCTACTGTTAAATATTCATATGCTGGAGTCCTTGTCTGTCTCTGGCTCTCGTGTGTGTGTGTGTGTGTGTATGTGTGTGTGTGTGTGTGTGTGTGTGTGTGTGTGTGTGTGTGTGCAAGTGTTTGTATGTGTGTGTGTGGACGCGGGCCTGCACATGCATGTGTGTGTGTGTGTGCATGTGTGTGCGTGCATGTGCGTGTGTGTCTGTGTGTGTGCACGCAGGCCTGCATGGGTGTGTGTGTGTCCGTGTGCACGTGCATGTGTGTGTGAGAGTGTGTGTGTTCAAATGAAATTCATGTGCAAAGATGAGAAAAAGGTTTTTTCACTCAATATCAGGCATCTAGATTGATCCTGTTTTCTGTTTTAAATAATAAAAGTTATTAAGGAGAGTGATAGATAGGACTGTGGTGACCACACACACACACACTTGCACACACACACACACACAGACACGTTAATGA
Organism: Nothobranchius furzeri; assembly: GCF_043380555.1. Lineage (NCBI taxonomy): Eukaryota > Metazoa > Chordata > Actinopteri > Cyprinodontiformes > Nothobranchiidae > Nothobranchius > Nothobranchius furzeri. Next base: position 63,450,711 of record NC_091746.1, on the reverse strand, counting down.
GCAGAAAAGAGGGTGTGGCATAAGAACCCATCTCTGCCTGCCTCCCGAGCCTGGCAGGAGATTCCCTCCTGCAAACACTCAGCAAATACACCTGCTATTCATTTCCTACAAGGCAGAGGAGGCTCGCCAGACCTGACAAGGCTATTTACCCATCTCCAGCCCAGCTTGTGCAGACGCTATCGCTAATGTTTTCCCTTCTGCAGAAGATCAATATGTTTGGAAGCAGACAAACAGCCCTGCTCTGCCAGGCATGCTCTCCTCGCGTTTAGCGGGCCACCACTGCGGGCCCCTGACAGCAGATGTACACAAGCGAATCAACAAGCGACGCTCCTTCTGAGTCAACACCGGACACAATCAACAGTGCGGGATCTACAGAGCTAAGAGTTAACACAGAAGCCCATATGTGCCACACCAAGGATAGACATGCACCCTCGCACGCTTGCCAAGTGGCATCAGCAACCAAACAGCTCAAAGACCAGACCGATCAGCGAGGAGAGCTGTCACTGTGATGTGGAGCAGCTGGAGATAAAGAGGTGGACTTCAGGGCAGCCATTAAATGATTAAAGCAGAACATAAATAAATGAATAAATAAATATGACCTAAGCTTTAACAAACAGCAGCAAAAACGCTGAAAATGCAAACAGAGATAGACTAAAGCAACATACAGGTCCCCATGATCTCCTCTGGATAAGCTCTCCAATCTTCTCTCTTTACCCTCTCTCAGCTCTTTTCTTGTCATCTGTCTCCATTTCTTGTTTCCTCCCATCCACTCTTGTTTGCTTTCTACACCTATTTCCTCTCTGCATCCCCTGTTTCCTCCCCCTTCTCTTGTTTCCTCTTATTTCCTCTCCTTTCTCATCCATCTCCCCTGCTTTCCACGTTCACCCATTTCCTCTCCATCCTCCTCTTCCAACACTCAATTTGTATCCAATTCGCCTCCCTGCTCTCTCTCCTCCTCCTGGTGTCTTTTCAACTTCTCTTCAAATTTCCTCTCCCCTCTCCTTATATCCCCTTGTTTCATCTCTTCTCTGTTCCACTTTTCTCCTCCTGCTTTTTTTTTTTTAAAGAAAATTGCAACAAAAAATTCTGCTAAAGCTGTTTGTATCTTCAGGAAGGCATGCGTTGGAGGACAGCAGGATGAACAAGGAAGAAGCGGTCAGTGTGTGTGTGTGTGTGTGTGTGTGTGTGTGTGTGCGCGCGCTCGCACAGCAGTCAGAGTTAAATCCATTTGAATATTTTCTTAGACGTGAAGCAGCTGTGTGCAAATATGCCGAAGGTGGTCATGGGGTTGATTTGTGCCCAAGCGTGCGTGCAAGTGTGTGTGTGTGTGTGTGTGTGTGTGTGTGTGTGTGTGTGTGTGAGAGAGAGAGAGAGAGAGAGAGAGAGAGAGAGAGAGAGAGAGAAAGAGAGAGAGAGAAAGAGAGAGAGAGAGCGCAGTGGGGTGAGTGTGTTAAATTGTTCTGTGTTGCTCAGATAACACCGGATCCTTATCAGCTGCATCAGGAAGAGGAGGGGCTTAAGACCCCAATGGGCGTGAGGGGAGAATGAATTTCCTTCACCACTCTGCATATTACAGGATTACACTGCACCTTTAGATATGCTTGGGCTGAGCCTAACGGTGCCTTATGGCTATGTGCATGCAGATTACTGAAATAGGCTGTCACAGCAAGCGCACCGCAGCAGCGCTGGCTCCTGAAATGAAAAACGCTGGAGCCGGACTGCTGCGGCAGGATTTCACGTTGTTTGAATTAAATTGTGCTTTATAATACAAGTTCCTATTATGCAAAGAGAATTAAGCAAAACATTTGTTAGCCATATTTTTTCATACGAGCAGAAATCCTCAGAGGGAAGTTAACATGAAGAAGAGCCCAAAGATTTATTTTGAATGTAGAGGCCCTTTGGATCTCCATTCAACAGACCCCATCCAGCAACAGATTCCATGTTTTTAAAGCAACGCTCGGAAAGTAACCCACTTGCCTCTCCTATTGGTTGAAGGGGTAATTACAACTGTTGTAAACAACCCTGGTGCAGCCTGCTGTAGCTAGTGCCAACAAGGAGCTAATGCTAACACAAGCCAACTGAAATAAGCTACAAATTAAAAAGATCCTCTGTTGGACAAACAAATATTGTTACTTACAGGTCCAGGAGCAACAAAGCCAGGTCACCATCAGTCCGTGACTTCAAACTTGTGTAGGCCGTACCGATGTTCACTCTGGTTTTAGCTCTTGGCTTCGTCTCCAAAGACATCACTGTATTATTTTTATTTTCAGGGTTCTCCAAGATGCCAACAAATAAAAAAATGTTTCCTCCTCTTGTGGACTGTTAGCCATTATATGAGCACAGTAAACAACTATTGTCATGAAATGCAGTTTCTGATCAGCATTTGCTCAAGTTTCTTGCTCAAGAACCAGTGAAACCAGTTTGAAAGCAATAGCTTAAAGTGACAATGTGTAGTTTTTACCATTAATCTCTGGAAATATCCACCAAAATGTTGTAGTAAGTTGATTAAAAGATGCACAATTGTTAAAAATATTGGCAGTTTCATAACATATAACCATAAAAATCTGTTGTAAAATATTTGGAAGTGGGTCTGAGTCTCTGGGCGACGCCATATTGGACACAATTTTTACTTCTACGGGAGTCTGTGAGGACAAAATGAATTTATTGATTTGTAACGAAGGGTTACAAAACTTTTACCATTCATAAACGTTGTTGCTTTACACTTTTACCTCTTCACTCATTCATTGCCAGTGATGAAAGGGAATCTGATGTTGTTACTGTTTTGCTGGAGGTTGCACTCTCAGGGAATTTTGACCCTAATGGCCTTTTGTTCGAAAAGTCTTATTTGAACACAAAAATAATGCTTGCTTGCAGTGATTTAGGTATGTACTGTCCCCTATCACCAGGGAGAATACATACTGTCACTTTAAAGTGTTAAAAACTCTGTAGTGTTGTTTTAAGTTAGCACATGAGACTGTTGTTTCTGATTTGACCTTTTTTTTCCTCTTTTATTTTTCAGTCAATGTATGTACACATAAACAATCAACTTCAAAATTTCAGGAGAAAGAAATAAATACAAGTCAATGACTGAAAGGTGCCTGGGAGGTTCTGGTCCATATGGACCTGACAGCATCACAGATCTGATGCAGGTTTGTTTCCTGCACATCCACTATGAAAGCCACATCCCAAAGTTTCTGGACTGGACTGAGATCTGGTGACTGTGGAGGCCGTTGGAGTCCAGTGAACTCACGATCATGTTCTAGAAGCCAGTTGGAGATGACGTGAGCTTTGTGACATGGTGCATGATCCTGCTGGAAGTACCCATCAGAAGATGGATCCATGTGGTCCTAAAGGGATGGAGATGGTCAGCAACAATATTCAGGTAGGGTGTGGTGTTTAAACCAAGCTCAGGTGGGACTAGCAACTGAACAATGGTTGGTGACTACAGAAGACCATTGCATCCAATGGAAGGATTTTAGATGGGTCCACTGCGGTCCAGAATGGATGGAGATGGTCAGCAATGGCAGTGTTTGGCAGGCTTCGCTTCTGTCAGTGTGCCCCAGGGCATCTGTAGCTACACCATAGCTCATCCCCACCAGTGTGTGAATGTGTGTGTGAATGAGTGAATGACTGATTGTGTTGTGAAGCACCTTGGGGGGTTGTAGAGCCCTTAAAAAGGCACAAATACGGGCCATTTAATTAGGCTTATGTTGTCTGTCTATTGGCTAGAACCAATTTAAACATTCTCCTCTGATCTAAGCAAGACATGTTAATCCACACAGCTGCTGCTCACTCAGCTGTTCCTGAAAGAATCTGATCAGCCAGTCTGGAATCAGCAATGTTCAAAGTCACCAAAACCTCATTTCTCGCCCATTATGATGCTCAATTTGAACTTCAGCGAGGCACCTTCACTATATCCAGGTCTATTATGGGATTGAATTGCTGCCAAGTGATTGGTAGCAAGCATGTGAACAGGTGTACCCAATGAAGTGGTTGACTGCTGTAACTCTCTTTTCACGTGTCTGAGCAGAACCTCCCTGAACGTCTACAGGTGGTTCAGAATGCCTGTGCTCGGCTTCTGACCAAGTCCTCCAAACACACCCACATCACCCCGCTTCTCCTCCAGCTTCACTGGCTGCCAGTCAACTTCAGGGTTCATTTCAAGATCCTGGTTCTGGTCTATAGGGCCTTACATGGACAAGCACCATCTTACATTGGTGATCTTCTTAGTCCCTACACCCCCAGCAGGCCCCTGAGGTCCAGTGACCAAAGCCTACTGGTTGTGCAGCACCAGGCTAAAGACCAAAGGTGACAGATCATTTGCTGCTGTGGCCCCCAGACTCTGGAACTCTCCCCCTGTGCCTGAGATCAGTGGACTCAGTGGTCTCCTTTAAAAAGCAGCTGAAGACTCACTTGTTCAAGCTGGCTTTGGTATGACCTTCTTCACCACTCTCTCTTTATTCTGCTCTCCCCACCTATTCCACCTTCCCCAGGATCCACTGATTTCCCTCTTTCCTATTCACTCTCTCTCTTTCTTGACATTTTTTAATCACAATTGCCTATCATTGCTCATTTTAATTTATTTTTAACTTTTTTCTAAATGCTTTTTTAATATTTTTACTATTTTTGCTTTTGTGAAGCGCCTCGTGAAGTTTATCTTCAGAGGCGCTATAGAAATGATATTTTCTTCTTCTTCTTCTTGGTATAGGTAGGAGGTGATGTGGTTTCTAACCTGCCATGGGTCAAGGTGGCAAATGTGTGCAGAAAGGCCCAGACCTTTTTTTAGAGGCCTGATGCCAGACAGAAGATGGGGGGGGGGGCTGGGGGGCGGGTACATCTTCATAACTCTTTTTCCCTTCTGCACCTCCTTCTCTCCGCCAGTCCCCTGCTCCTTGCAGCTTCTGGCTAATTACTCTTTTTTTCAAATGCAAAGCAGTGTTGGAAAGTGAGATGATTTCTCTGTGGCTGCTTTAGGAAGGGGGTGGTGGGAGCAAAGGGAAGGGAAGAAAGCCACTGCAAAAGGAGAGGAGAAGAGAAGCTGAATGGAAGAAAGAAGTGACTTTCTTTCCTCCGCTGGCGGGGACCTTTGAAGTTGGGTTAGGCGGAATGGGGAGGAGGGGACCAAGGTAAGCGAGCGAGAAAGCGAGGGAAGATCGTGTTAACGAGGTGGCCTCTAAAGACGAATTAAATGGTGGGAGAAAAGAAACACGATCAGGACTGGCCCTACTTATAGACTCCTCACAGACTCCCTCTTTTCAGCGCCGCTGAGGTGTTTCCAAAGCCCGAATTCCTTAGCTCAGCTCCTTAAAAAGCTTGGAGTGTGGGGTGTGTGAGTGAGGGGCTGCTTTCAGGCCAGTAGGTTGCGTAGATGAGTGCAAATGTGTGTGTGGGAGGGTCACCCGTCCTTTAGTCACACATCCCAGCCCCTCAATGGGGAGGTCAGGGACTTACACACCGATGGAGGGTCAGAAGTGGCAGGGATTACACGTCTGCTCTAAGTCCCACAGATCCCAGTGTTTTCACTCCCTCTCACTGTTTGTTGTTTTGTGGCGGAGCAGACGGAGGAAAGAAAAGGAGATGGTCGGGGAATTAGTGTAAAGCTCAGGAGATGAATGGGCATCTTATTCGCACCTCTTGTTGGCTGTTTTTCAGCCCCCAAAACAGCCCTCCCATTTCTTGTCGGAGTGAAAGCACGTTAGGGTTGCCTTTGTGCAGACAAAAGGAGACTCCCCTCGTGGCTTTCATGCTCCTGGTGGAGCAACAAGAGGATTTGGCCCACCGGGCAGCGCCCAGAGCTGCTCCGGCTTTGATTGGACATCGGCAGGAGAGAGCGCCGCTTCTCCTTTCTTGAATAATCAAGTGATTCCAGTGCTCTCAATAACACCTTCTTTTTCCATTACACCCTTTCTGTGTCTCAATAATCCCATCTTCCCCACCAAGAACCCGCCACAACAGCCCACGCCGGCCTCCTTTCACCAGACTGAAAAACATTTTGCTGCCTGATTTTTTTCCTGTGCTTCGTGTGACTTTGAGCTAATCTGGTGTGTGTGTGTGTGTGTGTGTGTGTGTGTGTGTGTTATTTCTGCGTACTGACAGGTGACTACATTAGCAGAACTAATTCAGAGGATGCATGAATAGGCTGGCCAAGAGCTGACCCAAGCCTCACAACGCTAGAGCCTTTTTTTTCAGATGGTGTGTTTGAAGTTTGGGTAAAAGTCCGTTAAGTGAACGTCGGTTCAGCTCAAACCAAAGTCACATACATACTTTTGGGAACTGTTCAAAAAATGAATCAGGTGACCAGCTCGGTGACCGCTCTGAGGCGGGGAGATCAGGGTTCGATTCCTGGTCGGGTCGTACCAAAAACTTGTGGGAACCCAATACCTCCCTGCTTGACACTCAGCATTAAGGGGTTGGATCGGCGGGTTTAACCGCACCGAATGGTTCCCGAGCGTGGCTGTGTCTGCTGCTCACCGCTCCCCCCAGGGGATGGGTCAAATGCAGAGAACAAATTTTGCACACACACATCAGTGTGTGTGTGGCAACTGATGGGACTTTAACTTTAATGACAAACAACACTTCTGAGGAAGTTTCTGAAACATCTCAGCGCGATTGTATGGATTTCTAACATGTTGGTCAGACTCGCTCTTGTGCCGATGGGATTTTGAGCTTGTTCAAATAACTTCCAAAGTTTCAAAGTTTTCTGAACTGAATCACAGGGAACTGGTGTCTCTCTTAACTGTCACTGAGAGGGAGGGACACGCTGGACAGGTCTCCCGTCCCGGCCTGGCTTGCCAGACTCGTCCTCTGTTTAATTCTGCACAGAGAAATAGTGATGTGTCGGTCGCTAACGAACCGGCTCTAAGAGCCGGCTCTATGAAGTGAACGACGGAAGCCGGCTCGTCATTGGGAGCCGTCACCCTCCCTCCCCTCCCCCTCTTGCTTTGGTGAAAGCCACAGGCGATTGGTCAACATGTGTAACTGCGTGGCCAGAATATTCACACACAGAGCAGTAGGGTGGGAAGAGGGAGGATCAGACTCAGACAGACACACAGCAGAGCACATGAGGGAATGAGGAGGAGGAAAAAGGTGAGCGAGAAAAGAGAGTGCGACGAAGACGGTGAGAAAATGAGTGACAGCAGTCGGAAAGTTGAGATTTCTTAAAGTGTTCAGTAAATAAATCCATTTATATGATAATTATTTGATATATTGCATTTTTTTAAATTAGTAAATCCTTTTGCACATAGTTTAGCGTTATTTTTGGTGATAAATATACTTTACGCAACAGAAAATCTGAGGAGCCACTTGGGCGCCGAAAGAGCCGGCTCTTTTTGGTGAGCTGAGCCAAAAGAACCGGCTCTCTAGAAAGAGCCGGAATTCCCATCACTACAGAGAAAGAGTCTGGTTACACAGGCAGAGAGCAACAAGAGGGGCGGGACTAGGCAGTTCAAAAATAACCAATCAGAAAAAAGACGGAAATGCCGACTGTACCGCGCGTTGCTGTAGTTTTTTTTGCTGTAGTAAAAAAAAGGTGTCTGGCAACGGAGCAAACATCTTTTTTTTTTTTTAGAAGAAATGCTTTTAGAGCTTCTACTTGTTGATTTGAATCCCTGCTTTTGTTAAAGAAGATTCATTGTGACCTTTCATCTTAAGTTATAATAGATCTACGGTCGATACAAAATATGGGTAACACTTTAGTTTAGGGAACACAAATCAACCATTAATTAGCTGCCAATTATTATGCATATTAGTGGACTACGAAGTCTGAATGAGTCATTATTAAGCTATTGTTATGTGCTTATTACTAATGCTGTAATTCTAATATTAACAGGCCATAAATTAAGAGTTTTATCAAAATAAGCCCTTCATAATGGTTTGTTAACTGAAAGTAAATGGTTTGTTGCTGATTAACGCACATATTAAGTAGCTCAAATCAATATGTGGCTTTTAAAGAAGTAATTCAGGGAGAATAGTTATTCTGTGATAATAACCAAAATTATTATGTTCTGGTATTATGTAAATAAACACCAAACTCCACATGTTAATAGAGCCTAAACAACAATTAATTAACCACTTGTAAGCAAGACTATGTTCCCCATTCTAAAGTCAGATTTTGTTCATACCTAATTGCTTGTAGTTTAGTATTAATTAACCACTTAAAGGCAAGAATATTTTACCCCTGAATTACTTCTTTAAAAGCCACATATTGATTAGAGCTAATTAGCATGTGCATTAATCAGCAGCAAACCATTTACTTTCAGTATTAACAAACCATTATGAATGGCTTATTTTGATAAAACTCATAATTTGTTATTCTACTGCCTTTATTAAAGTGATACATCTCTGTAAAGTTAATTCAAGTGTTTGAAGGATTATTAAAGAAGTCAGACGTTAACAGGAGTCGGTGTTGCGGTTTGCTGAGTCACTGTCAGGTTAGAAAATTAGAAAAAGGTTAACGGTCAGCCATCATATAAAGAGAAGCGATCAAGTGAATGAATGTAATAATGAGCTGCGTCAGACTGGAAATACCCAGCATGTTTTAGTTGTTTCCACGCTTCAACACACTTCTGCAGAACCTGATGAGTTTCTGAACAGGGGATGCGATTGTTCTGGAGAAGGGAAACAACTAAAACATGCTGTGGTACAGAGTTTGTAAAAGCAGCATTAGAACAAACACTCCTCTCAGCTGTGTTAGCAAGTAAGTAAGTAAGTAAGTAAGTAAGTAAGTAAAAGTTTATTTATATAGCGCCTTTCACAGATATAAATCACAAAGCGCTGTACAACATGATAAAGATCAGGGCAAATACCTCTAACCAATAAAAACATCAAAAAAACAGTAGCAGTGACAAAGTAGAAAATAAAATCATGAGTATAAACAAAGTGAAGGTGTGAACCCAAACAAAGCCATCATTCTGAAACATCTAGGGAGGGAACGCCTGGATGAAAAGGTGAGTTTTTAGATGATTTTTAAAGACCTCTACAGTGTTAGAGAGACGGAGATTTGAAGGCAGACTGTTCCAAAGTCTGGGTGCAATAGTCTGAAAGGCCCTGTCCCCTTTGGTTTTCAGTCTGGTTCGAGGAACAGCCAGGAGGTTTTCACATGTGGATCTAAGGTTCCGAGAGGTGATGTGTGGGGATAAAAGCTCAGATAGGTAGCTTGGAGCCTGGTTGTTAAGAGCTCTATAGGTCAGGACTAAAACTTTAAACTGTATTCTATAATCTACCGGGAGCCAGTGGAGGGACTGTAAAACTGGAGTGATGTGAGCTCGTCTGCTGGATTTGGTTTTGGATGGCTTGAAGGCGTGAGAGGGAGGTTTTGCTGAGACCAGTAAAAAGAGCGTTACAGTAGTCTAAGCGTGATGACACAAAGGCATGGAAGATTTTTTTCCAGATCTGCAGTAGAAACCAGTTTACGGAGCAAGGAGGGACGGAGAAACAAAACAAACACTGACTGATAAACAAAATGTTTCTGAATGAATTTAACTTTTATTTTCTACCATGTGAACTGATTTTCAGATTGAGGTAAATCTGGGCTTCCTTGTCTTGTGTTCCACGTGTTAACGAAGGTCTGGAATCAAGATGCAATGTTTCCAACTTCCTGTTGAGCCACAACTGCCTCAATCATTCAGAAATCAAACATTTTCCCAGCGAGAGAACCCAGATATGCTTTACCAGATATTATTATCATTCCTTATGGTACCAATGTGTTTTTAGGGGTTTGGACTTAATTTAAAATGCATTAATTTAGTAAAGGTTTTGTAATTAAGGCACAGAAGACTTACCCACGCTTTACTGAGTATAATTCTTTAACCACAAGGTCTATTTGATGACTTTGGTCTCATTATAACTCCAGGATCACATCGACGTGGAAGCGTGACAAAGCGCCACGAAGCGCCGTGGAACAAAGAGCACTTCTACTCAGCGCCCTTGTTAACCTACGGTCTTGTCCACATCAGCCGCGAAGCGCCACGAAGGCTTGCGCCGTGTAGCGACCGTTTAGGCATGTGTTCTCAGTTTTTCATGAGTCGTGAGTGAGCTGCGTCAATTCTGGCTGGAAGTCAAACCAAAACAGAAGAGGTAGGCTAGTAAATTTAACAAAATAAAGAAATGTTTCTAAATAAAACACAGCGATTGATGAATGTGATCATGTCTGTGCATCTAAACAGACTAGAGAGATAAAAATGAACAAACACACACTCACCCCTGTAGAGAAACATAGCGTTTCCATCATTTTAAATGCAGTTTTTACAGCAAAAGATGCATTTCAAATATGTGAAAACAAACAAATATGTTTAATTCAAAGGTAACTATACAATAGCATTGTACCACAAACTCTAGTTATTTACTTACCCGTTTACAAAGGAGCTGGTATACAAAACAGCAGCAGGATCAGCACAGTTTCTGATATTAACAAGCAGGGCAAACTGGTTGCACACACACACACACACACACACACACACACACACACACACACACACACACACACACACACACACACACACACACACAGAGCAAGGGCACGAGGGTGAGGTGAAGGGTTTGGAAAACAGCAGGAGTGAGCAGCTCCCAAACATCGTGAGCGATCCGCTTCACAGCTTATGTTTATGTTTATGTTTATTTATTTAGCAGACGCTTTTATCCAAATCGACTTAAAATTTATAACCTATAGGGCATGTTGTGACCTGTGGGGGAAACCGGAGTACCTGGAGGAAACTCACGCATGCATGGGGAGAACACGCAACTCCACGCAGAAAGGCCACAGCCGAGTTTCGAACCTGCAACCTTCGTGCTGCGAGGCATCAGTGTTAACCACTGCGCCACCATGTGATCCTGGCATAAAGGTAACCATTGTGGAATTTGTTGGCATGTGTAAATATCAGTATATCTGTTATTGATGGACTAGGAACATCGTAAATGTTGTGTACTGAACTGAACACTAGGTGGCAGCAGAGTACTGCTAATATATATGTATATAGAGGTGTGGTGTAGGGTTATGGGGAAGTTCTGCTGAGGGTTACAAGATGAGTGTGTGTATGCTCGTTCCTCCTGCTGTAATAAAGTTCATATGGATAAAGTTACTGCCTGGCTGCTTTCTACCAACTACAAAACATAACAGTAAAAAAATGTTGTATTTTTTCATTCTTCTCGTCAAGAAGAGCGATTTGTCATGATTCGTTTATTTTAGCTTTATTTATGTTTAGAGCATGAAAAATGTAATCCAGGCTCTGTAGTTTTTAGAAGTCCCCATTCCGGGTCCCCGTTAAGGTGTACTTGAGCTCAAAGGGGTACATTTTTTCTAAATTAATTCAGAAATATGCGTTAAATTGCCATTCCTAATTATTTTTTATTGTTTTGTCAAAACAAATCAGAAAAGATGAATAAGAAAGCCCAGAAGCACGTTAACCATTAGTAATATGCTGTTCTATCCATTACAGACAAATACTCGTATTAGTGGTCTGTGAGATCTGCATCTCCTCACAGTTCTTCAGCTCACCGTTTCGCTGTTTCCTCGCCCTTCATTGTTGTTGCACTTGGAAATCTCTTGCAGTGTGTTGAAATCACACACTCGTACCCAGGGATAAACTTTTCTTTCTTTCTCAGCTCCGAGGCGCCGGATCTGCCTTATCAGCTCAGCAGCTTTGTATCTATATAGTTGGTTGGATTTTGGGTGAGTAGGTGGGTGGCTGTTTTTGATGCTACAAAGACAAGAGAAAAACACAGAGAGTGGGAGAGAGGGGGTTAGAGGTGGTGATAAACAGAGTTGGGTGGGGTCGGCGGGGTGTTTTGCAACGATAAATCAAGTTCCAGACTAATCTATTTAGCATGCTCTCACCATTATCCTGTCAGTGAAACAGCTAATTAATTAACTGATTCCACAATGAAGAGGTTTTGAATGAGCCCATTTAGATAATTACTACAAGGAGCCGATCGGGCCAGTCATTTAGAACTGTCACGCAGGTTCCTGCATTGGCAGCTGCCCTTCATGCTGGCCCTGGACTTCACAGTCACAAACACGCTCCACGCTGCACCGCAGTGATGTTTACGGGGGGGAACAGAGGAAGCAAATAAATGTTGGCAAGGGTTCAAACTAAAATCCACCTAAAACCCCATCGCTTCATTTGATTTTCTTCACTGTGGTTAATTTAGCACATTTTGAGTTTGTTTTCAGTACATCTACCAGGACCTTTTCATCTCTCTTCCTGTACAAATGTTTGTACAGTAAAAGACAACTTTTTCCTACAGAAAATGTATATTAGCTGGGTAATTATACAGATTTTGTGTCAAGACAACAAGCAAACGGACAGCGTACACACCAACACTTTAGCGATTGCTGATGAGTAAGCGTAATGAGGAATGAGCACTTGATGAGATTTCTCCCCACAAATGATGCCAATGAAAATTATCAGCATCATTGGTTCCAAAGTTAATGAAAACTGCTTAATGTTGCTCCATGAAAGGCATGCTGGAACCTCATGTGGATTGTCTGATTTTTACAGTTGAAAAACCAGAAAGAATGTCTTTTTCAGCTACAGTGATGCTGAAAATTTGGCTGAAGGTCCTGAAACAACACAAGCTGAAGACGATAGATTTGTTGAGGTTAGAGATAATTGCTTTTAAAAGGACTTGGTTGCAAGTAGGAAGTTCACGGTTGTTTGTCTACTCTAAATGGTCGGACTTTTAAAAGTGTGTTTCTTAAAAAAGTCATGCACTTGTTATTTCAATAAATTTGCTGTAATCTGTATGAACACCTTGTGGGTCGTTTTCTGTGGATAAAAGCTCAGGCGCGCCTGTTTTAGGAAGTAGACGTTTATCAGAGTAGTGTGGGGACGAAGTGACAGGATTACTGGTCTTACTCATCAGTATTCATGATATGCAAGCATCTGGCCTCTGATTGGCTAACAGCAGTGAGACTTTTATTCTACAACACTCTCTACTGATCTAGATGGCACCACTGATTTCAGTGAAGAGATAAAGGAATTACCAGTCTAAAGTTTCTTCTACTATCACTAATATATACAGCCTGGCCAAAAACAAAGTTGCCACCCTGATTTAACTAAGCAACCAGGTAGGAGCCTCCTATTGGATAATTACTGCAGGGTGATTATCTTTCAGCTGCAACAAGTTATTTAACCCAACTAGTGGAATGAGCTACTTTTCATTAAACAAACACGTGGAAAGACACATCTGGTGGTCGTGGAAAAGATGTTAGTCTGCGTGAGAAGGGTCAGATCTTTGGCATCAAGTACAGAAAACATCTAAGGAGATGAAGAAACGTCTAAAACTGGGTTCAGAACTGTCAAATGCTTTATTAAAACTGGTCTGATGAGTTCAGATGGACCCTTTTCCAGAGTGATGGTGCATCAGGGTAAGAAGAGAGGCAGATGAAGTGATGCACCCATCATCCCTAGTGCCTACTGTACCAGGCTGTGGGGGCAGTGTTATGATCTGGGCTTGCTGCAGTTGGTCAGGTCTAGGTTCAGCAACAGGATGTGCTCCAAGAAGGAGGTCAGCTCTGAATGCCCTGAATCTGTGTAGGAGACTATTTTCATGTTCCGCCTTAATGAAAATCTCAGAGTGACTGATTATAATCAGAAAGAACTATTTAAAAATGTTTTATCAGTGCTCCACACCTTTAATCTTACTCCACCCACATTTCCTGTTAGAAAAATTCACAAAAATGAGGCGTTGCTTGGTGGAATGAAAGAAGAGATCCGTGGCAGTGACAACGAACAGCTGTACCGGAGGACCTTTAACTGCCTTAGCAGCCTCTAGCCTTCTCCTTGGTTCTCAGAGTCTGCCTTCCTCATTGTGGTTAAAAAGATTTTAAACAGTGAATGGTATGTATTTGTATAGCGCCTTCTTACCCCAAAATTCCACTACCTCCGCTCCGCTCCGGCACGAACCCCGCAACAAAAACGGTCCCATTGTAGTCAATCAGAGCTGTTCCACTACTGCGGCCGTGCGGCGCAGTGCGCCGCCCGCCGTTCCGCCATCCAGCAAAAATAGGATCGATTCTATTTTTGCCGGATGCCGGAGCACCTCCGCAGTCAACGGACAGAAATCACAACCGACCAACAGGAAAGGGAGCAAGCACAACTTCCGTTATTTCACAATAAATCGATAAACAAAAGGCGTTTTTTGTTTCATATGCACAGATTTAACAACTTTTAACAACTATCAATGGCGGTTGAACTTTAAATGCACAAAAATAAGCCATAAATACAGTTTCTACTATAAAAGTAGTCACCCTTTGTTGATCCAAACACTGCTGATCTCTCAACACAAATGATGGGCAGATTAAACAGTTCATTTCGATGCTTCTCCCACACAACGGGTGTTTGGATATAACTTCCGCGTTTATTGCTCGGACTGTATCGCAAGATCTCGAAAGTCCCGCGCATGACTGTTTGCGCACCTCAGGTCTCCGCACCGGAGCGGAGCCGTTGTAGAGCGGGTTCCAGTAAAAATTGAGTTCTGAAGCGAGCGGCTGCGGAAGGCGGGGGAGGAGCAGAGGTAGTGGAATTTTGGGGTTAGGGTTCTACAACCCCCCAAGGTGCTTTACAAAACAATCAGTCACCCACATGCTGGTGGGAATTAGCAACAATGTAGCTACAGCTCCCAACCTAACCCCCCCGCCGCCTTCGGATTGGTGGACTTCAGCCTGGCGAGGTCATCACCTGCAGGAGTCAATGTGCTCTGCGCTTCTCCCAAGATCTCCCTCCCACCTGTGACTGTACAGTGGCTGAGCGCCGTAGATGGCTGCTCTCACTGGGTGAAACAGGATCCCAGCCCCCCCCCCTTCCTATTGGATTATCATGTTGTGTTGTGTTTTCTGAAGTATGTTGCAAAACTGTTGAGGTGCTTTTCTTGCAGAGCAAAGCTGCCCTCCTGGTGGGAGGGTAGCTGTGAAGTGCTTTTTTTCCCTCCTCCCAAATCAATTCATCATGTAACCCTCTGATCTCTATTAAGGTAGCGCAACTCGGGTTGCGAATGACCACAGTCACCAATTCTTGTCATGTGTCTTGCCCATGTATGTCTGATCTCTGAATTGTGTGTACTGAATCTCTAATTTCCCTCTGGGATTCATAAAGTATTGATTGACTGATTGATTGATTGATTGATTGATTGATTGATTGATTGATTGACTGGGGCACACTGACAGAGATGAGGCCTGCCCAACACTGGCACCACCGATCCCTCTAACCACCACCACAGCAGAATTATCTGGTCAGAGCTGGGATCAAACCTGCAACCTTCCGATTACTGGATTACTGTTTTAATGAAGAATCCTCAACGTGTTCCTCCAACACTCAACTGAGTTTAAGTCAGCAATTCCACCCAAAAATTACATCAACACCTTAGTATTTGCTTCTGCAACCACTGAAGGTCCAACCCATTTCTACTCCTGGTTACCTAACAGCTGCTTCAGATTTCCTCTGGGACAGCCAAGCTTTACCAAGCCCTAAAGGCCTCCTGCTTCAGCTTGACAGCTTCCATCATTGTCCATTCAGATTCATTGTCCCTGGTCTCCTCAGGGATGTATGAAAAATTCTCCCAGAGGTATGACTTAAAGATCTAACAGACGGGGTCTCCATCGGATGTTGCCAATTCACCGTCACAGTTTGTTTTGAGCTTGTCAAGTTTATAGGAGTCTTTCCTACCACAAAAATAAACTTAGCACCAGATAATGATCAGTTCACAGCTTCGCCTCATTCAACCAAGAGTTCAACCATCAGTCTTTGGCTAAAGGTGGGCTTTGGCCCTGCTGCACTAGCGCTATACGGTTCGGGTGGTTTTCTGATACAAATGAGAAACAGCTCTAGTGGGTGGGCTTGTCACAGATGGGAGGCCGCAGAGTTTCTTTTCCAAGCCCAAGTTGAGTCCGGAGAGTAGCTCTACCATATTTAGCTGGTATTCCTCAACTCTACCTATAAGCTCAGTGTCCTTACCTAGTGAGGTGATACTACAAGCATCTGGCATGGCACATCCTGGTCACCATTGTGCACCCGATAACATCACACCAAACCTCAACTTCTCAAGTGCGGTGATGGTGAGCCCACATAAAAGGTGGTATCCAAAGGCTTTGATGAACAAAGCCTGGTTGTGCCAGAAAAGCCAAGAATTGTCCTCCTAGCTTTCACCAACACTTCCTCTGTAAATCTGCCACCTCAAATTGGTGGAGGGGTTGAGTTGCTTTAAAAGTCTGAGGTTTGTGTTTTTCAGCAACTACTCTGGACCATCAGTTGCTAAAGCATGTTCTTCTGGAAAATGGTCCGTATTGATGGGCAATTCACAGGTTCATAGTTTAATATTTGATGTAGCGATGGGTCCTGAATTTGGTACTTATTAAGGTACCGACCGAATTCCATAGTACCGACTGAGCACCGATTCACGCCATTTGAAACGGTTCCTCGTTTCGGTACCCGTCCTTCATAATGAGAACTTGCCTAGACAGCTGCGCATGCGCAAGAGTGTTATGTCGTTGATCGCTGCGAGTCAGTTGTAAACAGAGCAGCATGGTAGAAAGAACGCACTCTAATGGGCTCGACACACGGGAGGCGACATCGCCTCTCCTCCATTCATTTTCAATGAGACATGCGCGACAAAGCGATAATCGCGGGTCTCTCTCCTACTAAGCGAAACGCGAAAAACGTGCGTGTGAAAGTTTGCACTCGTGCACGTGTTGTGCACGTACGACCCAGCGACGCGATCCCAGAAAGTTGAAACATTTTCAACTTTTCACCGCTGTCGCTCGGACGAGGACCAATCAATGGAGGTTTCATTCACTGACCAATGAGCGGACAGGATGCTCCGCACATCTCCGAGCAAACATGGAGAAGAAGTTGATTATTATTATTTTTTATATAGTAAAATCAGAAGTAAGATTTCACATAACTCTAGCAGCACCTTGTGAAACATCATATCTACCACTTTTTTTTAAAACTCTGAACCGCTTAAATAACCTTAATTCCCTCCAACCTGACACAGCCAAACAAAACAACGGAAGTTTCGATTTCGCAATGGAACAGAACGCGTAGACGGCTTTGCCGCTGGCCGCTGCCGTGGATCGCCTCCTGTGTGACAGGTCATAAAAGCGACAGCGACAAATTTCGCTGATCGCGGTCGTTTGTCGCCTCCCGTGTGTCGAGCCCATAAAGCTTGGGTCCACTTCACTAAATGTGATGGGTAACTGGGTGATGATGAAACCAGCGACAACGATCTAAGTGAGACATCCTCATCCTAATCTACTCCGGTAGGTAAATAAAATGTTTAAGATAACATTAGCTTGATTTGTTAGCTTCCGTTTCACTGATGGTGCGTTCGGTTTCTCCTTGGAACTCCAAATTTCTGACTAGAAGAACATGAACACGCTCTAAAATTTGGCTTCACTTTACAAAATGCGACGGGTGATTGGGTGAAGATGAAACCAGTGACAACGATCTAAGTGTGAGGCATCATCATTTTAATCTGCTCCAGCAGCTAAATAAACTGTTCAAGATAACGTTAGCTTGATAAATTAGCTTCCATTGCCACCATTGTTATCAGCTAATGGTGCGTTCGCTTTCTCCTCGGAAATTATAACTTCCCAGTAGGAAAAATCAAACGAAAAAGGACGGCAAATGAATGAAGATACACAGTAAAGTTAGTTCATAGTAAAGATGTTTGCTTCAGTTAATTATCAGCTTATAAAACTACAAGGACGATGTTAAAATACAAACAGTTGTATGTTATTAATTGTGAAATTTGTCAAATATGGTTATAAATTGACAACAATATGTATTTAATTATAAAAGAGAATTAAAATATTAAACACTCAAAAGTATCTTGTTACCGTTAAGTACCGGTATCGATTCTTAGGTACCGGGAATTAGTACTGAATCGATTCAAATGTCAAAGGTACCCATCTCTAATTTGATGCAACTTAAACTTAAAAAGTGATGTAAAGCAAGCACTTGTTCTGTGACTTAAATATCTCTGGAGTCTAGATGAAACCCACTAACAAGAACCCTAACCCCAAAATTCCACTATTTCCGCTCCGCTCCGCCCCCGCTTTCCGCTGCCACTCGCTTCCGAACTCAAATTATGCTGTACCCGCTCTACAACGGCTCCGCTCCGGTGCGGAGACCTGAGGTGGGCAAACAGGCATGCGCTGGATTTTTGAGATCTTGCGATACAGTTCGAGCAATAGATGCGGAAGTTAGATCCAAACACCCGTTGTGTGGGAGAAGCATCGAAATGAACTGTTTAATCTGCCCATCATTTGTGTTGAGAGATCAGCAGTGTTTGGATCAACAAAGCGTGACTGCTTTGATAGTAGAAACTGTATTTATGGCTTATTTTTGTGCATTTAAAGTGCAACCGCCATTGATAGTTGTTAAAAGTTGTTAAATCTGTGCATATGAAACAAAAAAGCGCTTTTTGTTTATCGATTTATTGTGAAATAACGGAAGTTGTGCTTGCTCCCTTTCCTGTTGGGCGGTTGTGATTTCTGTCCATTGACTGCGGAGGTGCTCCGGCGTCCGGCAAAAATAGAATCAATCCTATTTTTGTCGCATGGCGGAACGGAGGGCGGCACACTGCGCCACACGGCCGCAGTAGTGGAACAGCTCTGATCGACTACAACGGGACCGTTTTTGCTGCGGAGTTCGTGCCGGAGCGGAGCGGAGATAGTGGAAATTTGGGGTAATTCACCTGCAAACAACCTCGTCACCCACAGGACTCCTCTTTCCCGCCTAGCAACAAAATGCAGAATCACTACTTTTCCATGATGTCTTGTTGTAAAGATGCTGTTCATGTAAAGCAAATCTAAGATTTAAACACTTAGAGACCAAATATAAGATTATATTTTCTTTGTAGTGTGATGTTGGAAGACTTATGACAAATCGGTTCCCATGTCCGACCTCAGCTACTCCAGAAGATGACACTAGCCTATAAACTGTACCAATAACACATTTCCATCATTCAAATGCATACAACAGTCACAGATAAGAAAAACATGCTAATCATGAGAGCTTTCCTGTAGAAATCTGAAAAGCTGTAATAAAAAACTGAAAAGACAAAAAAAAAAACTGTAGGAGGAGGTTCATTACATGCTCCAGGCAGAACAGACGTTCTAAAGGTAGAACAATTAGTTGATCTGTCTATCTAATTAAAGAAACATGATATTCATTGTTTTTCTGAGTCAAGTTGCTTATTTATAAAATTTAAAGCTTTTTGTGAAACACGGTTCTGTATTTGACCTCAAGAGTGATGGATTAGACTTTTAAAAAATTCTAGTAAAGTAAAACAAATCGCTTATATTCAAAATGATTAGAGTGAAAATCTCCTTGACCCTTTAATAGCCACGGTCTTCATTACAATCTATAAATAATGTCTAGATATTTTAATTCTACTTTAAACCATGTGTGAATTCTTGTTTTTGCCGAGCTGCTGTGTCTGAGTAAATAAAACACCTCACACCCACGGGTCACTTTGGTCCCATCGCTCTTCGTCCAATCCCATCGTCCACTTCTGTTCATAGTGTGGGAACACCCAAATTAGATCCCAACCATTACTCTGGGAATAATGACCCAGAGGTGGTTATCTCATTGCCCGAGTCACTGATCAGAGGTTGTCGTGTCACCTTTTTCAAAAAAGCACCAGATGACTCAATCCACTCCATCAGATCAGAGATTCCTTCTCCGTATCTCCCCTTCTTTTCTTCCCTCTCTTCTCAGTAATGGTCAATCCCACATCAATGCACGGCGCTCCTTTCACCGTGTCTATTCCCAGAGGTGGCCCCATTACCCCAGGGTGTTTTGTTTGTTTGTTCCTTGGTCAAAGAAGCTGAATTGAGCAGCCGGCAGGGGTGGATGGAAAAGAGATGATGGTCAGAAAAGAGGGTGGAGGGGCTCTGAAGATGGGTTTTGGAAGGGGGTGGGGGGTGGGGGGGATTGGGGGAGACACAGGAGTCCCTGTGGTTCTGAAGAGGGCAGATCAGCAATCACAGGGCAGCCAGCTATGGGAGGGTTCTTTTATCGGTGATGTTGATACGAGTTTCTACAAAGAAGATTGGGAGGCAACAGAGGAAACCTACAATAGAAGGCGAAAAGACTTTTCACAATACAACAGACCGCAAATGCATTTTCAGAAATAACCAAAATTATCTTTCGTGTGGAGAAAATACAAAAAAATTTACTTTAAGTTTATTTGGTTATTAGAATAAAGTGTTCTGCTGAGTATGTATGATCTATTCTATATGTATCTCTCCTGCACTAGATGGAAGTCAGAATGTTCTCTGTCTGGAAAACCAGAGAGGAACCACCAACAGGAAGCGCAGCTGAAATCTAATGAAGGCAAAACTCACTTAAAGAGCAAGTCACCCCCAAACCAAGTTTTTTTTTTGCTGATAAACTATATAAATGAGTGTCTAATCGTGCTGTAGACAAGCATACTCAATAATTTAGCACTTTAGTGCATTTTAGTAAAAATAAAAAATTCTGCCTAAAACTGTCTAAAAGTGTTGTGTCAGGTAAAAACTCTGCACTACATTTGAATTTAAAGAGCAAGTCACCCCCAAATCACATTTTTTTGCTGATAAACTATATAAAGGAGTGTCTAATCATGCTACAGACATGTGTAGTCAATAATTTGGCAGTTCAGTGCATCTTGGTTAAAATTCAAATATTCTGCCTAAAACTCAGTGTTGCGCCGTCGTCAGAGAAAAATTCTGCTCTGTATTTGAATCTAAATCTGCCACCGCTATTGGCTAAGGGGTATGCTATGATGTCATCTGGTATATTATGATGTCAAAATGCCATTGTGAGCCTGTGTGTGTGTATTTGTTAGCGGCTCCGCCCTCTCGGTCTGCCAAGCAACAGCATTTGTTGCATTTTTCAAACATGAAGTGGGAGTGAAGTAAGTTTATTGTAAGGGGTGACTTGCTCTTTAAATCTGCCAAGGCTATTGGCTAAGAACTACACAATGACGTTAGATGGTACCATATGATGTCACAATGTCGTTGTGAGCCTGTGTGTGTATTTGTTAGCGGCTCTGCCCTCTCAGTTTGCCAGGCAACAGCATTTGTTGCATTTTTCAAACATAAAGTGGGAGTGGAGTAAGTTTCTTGTAGGGGGTGACTTGCTCTTTAAGATGTGATATTCACCATCTAAAATCTAAAACTCAACTTTTATAGTTGTTTTTTTTTTTGCAGTTTTCGGATCAGTCTCTCTATGCAAACAGAACGCTCAAAGCTTCTACAAATATTCTGAATTTCAGTCTCTCTTCCATTCAGGTAAACATCCTCTATTGTGACTGACTTTTATTGTCCTGTAAAAAGACCAATTTCACAGAGAAACCACAATTTTTAAAATAGGATCGGTCACTTGAGTTCAGCATGAAGGCTAAATGTGAAAATAGTCTTCTACCCCTACTTCCCGCATTAGCCACAGATAGAAAATAGACTAATAATCGAATAAATCGAGAGCCATGATTGGTCTGCAGCTGGATAGAAAAGTGATGTTCAGTAAAGAAAACAGCAGGACTATAAATAGCTCACAGAAATATGTCAAAGTTTAAAGATATTTAAAGGTTCCAGATCATTACATTTTAAACCTTTGAGACAACACATTCTCACTCCCAGCGCGTCAAAAACGAACGCTTGGTCAGCCACCCTCCGCGTCAGAGCCCTGACGCCAAAAGTGCCCTTTTTTGTCACTTATGTGCGAAAAGGGTTTTTTCCCTTTTCTGACTGCAGATCCCAATGCAGCGTAAAACTGACGCGATGGGATGTCCGCAGCCAGGCCACCAAACAAGCTTATTGTACCTCACCCTAACCTTATCCTCTCATTTAACCTTCCCCTCAACCCTAACCTTACCCATCTTGCTAGCTAACACATTAGTGATGTGTCGGTCGCTCTAAAAGCCGGCTCTGTGAAGTGAACTGAGGGATCGGTCGGGTTTGGACCGAGGCAACGCGAGGGGGAGGTTTCAACTACCACGGTGGAGGTTAAAAGTAGAGGGTATTTGTAACCTCCCCCTCGCCAGATGGTATGTTCTAACGTTCCCCTTGGGCGGCAAATACGAAAATTCACAGTCGGAATGCTTGGGAAACAAACGCTTGATCACAGTGAGAGTAATGTTTTAGGTAGCAAGAGGGTTAAGGTCAGGATGAGGGTGAGGGGAAGGTTATAAACAGCAAAACGTTAAGGTTTAGGTGCGGTTAAATGAGCTGGTTTGGTGCCGCATCAGCGGACATCCCATCGCGTCAGTTTTACGCTGCATTGGGGTCTGCAGTCAGAAAAGGGAAAAACCCTTTTCACACATAAGTGATGAAAAAGGGCACTTTTGGCGTCAAGGGCCTGACGCGGAGGGTAGCTGACCAACAAGCGTTTGTTTTTGACGTGCTGGGAGTGAGAATGTGTTGTTTGAGAACAAAGGTAGGCACAGTATATGATATGCACGGTGGTGCAGTTGTTAGCACTGTTGCCTCGCAGCACGAAGGTTGCAGGTTCGAAACTCGGCTGTGGCCTTTCTGCGTGGAGTTGCGTGTTCTCCCCATGCATGCGTGGGTTTCCTCCGGGTACTCAGGTTTCCCCCACAGATCACAACATGCCTTAGGTGATAAATTGTAAGTCGCTTTGGATAAAAGCGTCTGCTAAATGAATAAACATAAACATAGAATATTACCGTTGACACTGCTGAGACGTCATTTAACGCCAGTTATTTTCATCAGCCTGAATTTATATTTGGAAATAAAACGGTTTGTTTCAGTGAAACTCCGCCCATGTCCACTCAGACAGAACGTGCCTACAACAGCGTCTTGGGCGAGCTGGTTGTTGACGATGGCAGTCCAGTGGTAAAGGCATCTGCCTGAGCACACTTACCTCTACTACATGACACTTATCGCCACAAACATAAGCTGGCCATGGGGAGCAGGTTTCAGGTCAGTGACTAGCTGTCGGGGCTGGAGCAGAGCCTGACGTTAGCTGGTGACGTACAACTTATGCATTAGGCCGTTTCAGAAATTTTAAAATAAAATCCTAAATTTGCAGCTGAAACAGGAAAATGCAGCCAAAAATGAGTTTGGGCTGTTTTTCATGAGGAAACAACATTGCTACTCACTCCTGGAGGTCCTGTATCCAGCACGTTTTAGTGCAGGGGTGGGCAACTCCAGTCCTCGAGGGCCGGTATCCTCCATCTTTTTGTTATTTCCCAGTTCCAACACAGTTGATTCAGCAGCTCATCGAGCTGCAGAAGTCAGCTAATCTGCTAATTGAAATCAGGTGTGTTGAAACAGGGAAAACAGTAAAACATATGGGATAGTAGCCCTCAAGGACCAAGATTGCCCGCCCCTGTTTTAGTGGTTTCTCTGAGTCAACACGTGCAGCAGCTCATCAGGCTCTGCAGAAGCCTGTTAATCACCTGCTGATTGAAATCAGGTGTGTTGAAACAGTTTAACCAAAACGTGCTGGACACCGGACCTCCAGGCCCAGATCTGAGTACCCCTGGTCAAGCATCGAAAGACTTTATTGATATTAACCAGCTAATAAAAGACCTACATGCCCACACTCTTTTGAGAACCAAAACTAATATCTGCACCCAAGATAAATAAATAATTATACTAATAAATAGATAAAAAGAGAAGAAGAGAAAAGAAGCAGGTCACATCCAGAAACACTGACATCTTCTGGGAAAGTCTGAAGTTTCACCCATCAGAGGTGCTGAATAACATTTTGGGAGCCATGACGCTGCATCCTGTGGCCTAAAGAGGAAGACCGAGCTGTTTGGGACGAAAAAGAAGAAAAACAAACTAAATAATTACATAAAAATCTCTGTAAAAAATCAGGAAAATGGATCAAAGATTTTATTATCTCCACTAAAAATGATTCAAACGTTGAACAAAAGTAGAGAGAGAGAAGTGGCTAAATGTGGGAGATTTAATGAAAAAATATTTTTAATGAAGGAATAAACTTTATTTCTTTTCAGAGCTATGATCTTGTTGAAATCTCTTAGACATTGAGCATACTGCTGGATTCCTGTTTGAAAGAGCCACCGAGCATCATGGGAAATGTGCTGCCAGTTAAAAGGGGACACCGTCTGGTCCTCACGCTGCGTTCATTAGAAGAATGAAAATGAAGAAATGACTCGTTTCCCAGGGAGGTGTGATGTGGGAATTCTCCCTGACCATCCAAGCTGGTAATGTGTACCTTACATTTCAGCAACTGATTAATTCTTATTATTGGAAATGTGAAAGGAGAGCGACATTCACACCCACCGACACACAGAGAGAAGCTGCACCTTGTGAAGGACGCGCGGCCTGATGAATTACTGGGACTCGGTCGTTTTAAATCTGGAGGAAGGACAGAAGGTTGTTCCTGCAGAAGGGGTCGTAATTAAAGAAAGCCGAGTGGCGGCAGCGGAAAGGGCCACACATCAGCCCCTTGTGGGCACCACCGTGGCACTGATGGGAATTTATGGTTCGCCCTCACAAGCATACGTGCTCACAGCTCAGCTCCGAGCCAGACGTGTTAACTTCAGAATCACATGCAGGGCGTCGCACCAGGCAGATTACTGTGAGATGCACAGAAATTTCCAAGTTTAGCGCGCTCTGTGAGGAGAAACTGGAGACGTTCTTATGTGCAGAAAGCTTTGGCTGCACATCTTTCAAATGTGGTGCGTGTGAGGTCGGCGGGAGACAATAAGCTGCTACGGTCAACAGAGCATACACTGCAAAAAAAGGTCAGCCGTAAAAGTTGACTTTATGTAATTTATTACATGTTTCATTTCCAAGTTATGTTTTTACAGAAAGTGTAGAGATGCACCTTTAAGGTAGCCTGTTGTTGTGTTTGTGCTTGTTTGACTTGTGTTTATCGACTTTAATAAATATAAGTGGTAATTTTATAGAGTTTAGTGGGTTTTTTTTGCCTCTTAATAACCTCACATAGCATAGCTATAAATATATTTGGAGGTAAGAATAAAAAATGAATGAAGTGGTTCTCTCCCATTTGTCTAAAGAGCTGCACCAATAACACGTCAGACCAAAACCAACTGTTGGACCATCCGGTTGTCGGTCTCGCCGAACTGCAGCTTTTCCACACTTCCCTGGGACCTCCACTCATCCCACACTCATGTACTTAGCAACATCACAGGTGTGAGAGGTTCTCCGCTCAGTAACATCAGACAAGGAGAAACAGCCGCCTGCTACCGCTTCAACTTTAAGACAAACGACCAAAAAGGATTACACCATTTGAAGTCACAGACAACAAAAGATGTTTGGACCTATAAAGCAGCGGCTGGTGTTTAGCACTCTCCTTTTTCCTTTAGCAATGCGGGTGATTGGTTCTGGCAGAAGCAGCTCAGGGACGATACCTGAGGGGACGTGGAAGGGTTCAAAACCTGGCTTGTTCTGTACATTCGTTAAAGCAGCTCTAAATTTCACACAACAGTTTTAGTTCCATTTTTTTATTTGGTGAGTACCAGACAGACAGACAGACAGATAAATAGATAGATAAATAGATAGATAGATAGATAGATAGATAGATAGATAGATAGATAGATAGATAGATAGATAGATAGATAGATAGATAGATAGATAGATAGATAGATAGATAGATAGATAGATGATAGATAGATAGATAGATAGATAGATAGATAGATAGATAGATAGATAGATAGATAGATAGATAGATAGATAGATAGATAGATAGATAGATAGATAGATAGATAGATAGATAGAAACAGGCCCTAAACACCAGAGGCCAACATCTACCACACCAGACTAGACCCAAGGTGTAGGCTATGCAAAGAGGCCCCTGAGACAATCCACCACGTACCTGCAGGGTGTCAGACGCTGGCAGGGAACGCATACATGGAACGCCACAACCAAGTAGCTGGCATCGTGTCCAGAAACATCTGTGTAGAGTATGGACTGGAAGCTCCAAGGTCAAAGTGGGAAACACCCCTAAGGTGGTAGAGAACGAGAGAGCCAAGCTTCTGTGGGACTTCCAGATCCAGACTGATAAAATGGTGATGGTGAACCAACTGGACATTGTGGTGGTGGACAAACAACAGAGGACAGCTGCTGTGGTTGATGTGGCGATACCAAGTGATGGTAACATCAGGAAAAAGGAACATGAGAAGCTAGAGAAGTACCAGCGCCTCAAAGAAGAACTTGAGATTGAGAAAGCCTGGAGAGTGAGGACATCGGTGGTACCCGTGGGTCATCGGGGCACTCGGGGCAGTAACCCTCAAACTGGAGTGTAGATCTTATGAGAAACATCAGACATCTCAGTCCAGAAAAGTGCTGATTTAGGAACAGCTCAGATTCTGCAGAACCCTCAAGCTCCCAGGCCTCTGGTAGAGGACCCAAGCTTGGAAGGAGATCACCCGCGAAGGGTGAGATGGGAACTTATTGTGTGTGTGTGTGTGTGTGTGTGTGTGTGTGTGTGTGTGGTGGTGCATGCAAAGTTTCCTTCTTTTTCTTCTTCAGCACACATGAAGCACCAGTGGCTCACGGGGAGATTTGCTGCCCCCTACCAAATAATTTACAAGCCCTGAAAATTACGTAGGATTTACTAAACCTGCTTATTTAAGTTCAACTACATTTGATTTTTGTTTAACCATTTTGATAAGTAACAGTTGTGATTTTATACGTTTTAGTTGAATCTTATATAAAAGTTTTAGTTGTGTCTACTAGGACCAAGAGTCTTTTTTGAGTGCACGAGGACAGACCACGGCTCACAAAGAGGACAATTTAGTGATGGCACTTTGGAGCATGCTCTCCTCCAAAAAGAGTGAATTGATTTCATGATCCCTCTTCAGCAGGAGAACAAAATGTATTTGAACAAAAGTGTCTGAAGTACTTCACAATGTAATGAAAACTGGATGATGGAAATTAAACCTCTCATTCCAGAAAGTTTCACTTAAATCTTTTTTTTACTCTTTTCTTCATTTCCCGTTTTTTTTCCACACTCATCTTCATCATGGTTTTCCCTCAGACACCTCTCTCTTTTCTTTTACACCTCGTTTTCCATCCGCACTGCTCAGACGGCTCATTTTTACCTCCCAGAGCAGTTTTCCACCTCTCTCCGTCTCTTTTGCTGCTCAGTTTCTTTCCCTATCGCTCCATAAAACACTCCTCCTACCCACTGCTTTCTGACGTCTCTCCCCTTCCACCTCCATCCATCTCCCCTCCCTACCCCTCGTTTCCCTCCCAACAACCTCCCCCCTCTGAACCGCCACCACCTCGCTCACTCTCACAGCCGTTCACTCCATTTTTCTGCACATGAGATTTGCCTAACAATAAGTGGCTCTGCCCAAGGTCAGATAAGAGAAGCACAGCCCAGGAAGCCACAGCCACTGTTTCTTTCATCCCATTTTCCCCCCCTCTCTCTTCTCACAGCTTTCGAATTATCTCTGCAGCACATAATAATAATTACTGAGGACGGCAACACAGAGATAAGGAAGCAGGAGCTGAAATGGCGAGCGAGAGGGAGAGGCAGGTTAGAAAAACTACAGAGGCAAGAAGGAGCGTAGTAAAGATATATTAGAGGAGCTGTGAGGCATGAGAGAATGAGGATGGAAGGTAGAAGTCAGATGACAATATAGAGAGAAAGTAGGGAGCTGAAGGGAAAATCAGGAAATGATGAAAGGATGACACTGGTGTTGTTTTTTTTCATTTCTCTCCGTCAAAAAACTGTAAAAACACAAAAATCTATAATTTTACTCATTTCTGCTTCAGAAATCTAAAAATGTTTGCTAAAATAAAACACAGATTAGATTTTTGTTAAGAGTTTTTTTTTTAAATCTGCTTCAGGGTGACTTTTTTCAACATAATCACTAAAGAAAAACTGGTTTTAATTTTGGCCCATCTTCTTTTCCTCTACCCCCAATAAACTCTGGACATTTATTTCATTCCTATTCACACTTTTTTCTCTGTAGGGCTGTGTGTGTGTGTGTGTGTGTGTGTGTGTGTGTGTGTGTGTGTGTGTGTTTTATAGGCATTTTGTCTTTTTATTTACTTTTAGATTCATTTGATGCACATTGCAGTTTGCATCAACATCTTCTTTGTCTGAATTTCCAGTACTGATACAAACCAACACCATCTACACAGTAAACCCAGATTAGTTGAGTTTACTAAATATTGGCGTGAAAACCCATCCCCCTTGAGCCAACTGAATTTTTCCAAATGCTGAAACTAAACGGACTTAGTTAAACTGACATGAACAAATATTAGTTTTTACTACACATCATTAATTCACAAAACTAATTTATTCCCATAATATACACATTATAAATGCTTCTAATATTTGATAAGATAAATAATATAGTTTCTTCAAATGTAATTAATACATCTTTGTTTTATGATAAAATCTTTAAACCAAATTATATGAAAGAAGAGAAATTAAGCAGGAAAACAAAACATTCTGCGGTCTCCCGGTTTTGCACAAACAGAAACTATTCTTTTTAAATCTGACTAAGTATCTGCTATGCTGATCATTCTGCATGTGTGTGCATGTGTGTGCATGCTGTGTGTGTGTGTGTGCGTGCATGTGTGTGTGCGTGTGCGTGTGTGTGTGTGTGTGTGTGTGTGCGTGGTGTGTGTGTGTGTGTGTGTGTGTGCGTGTGTGTGTGTGCGTGCGTGTATGTGTGTGTTTATGTGTGTGTGTGTGTGTGTGTGCGTGCGTGTGTGTGTGTGTGTGTGTGTGTGTGTGTGTGTGTGTGTGTGTGTGTGTGTGTGTGTGTGTGTGTGTGTGTGCGTGTGTGTGTGTTTGTGTGTGTGTGTTTTAACATATAGGCAATGTCTCTCTCATTAAAACATAGAAAAAGTAAATCCTTAAGCTAGCTAGCGTCACATATTTCATGCACACTTAAACTTTAACCCGATCTGGACTAGTGTCACAAACTAGCATCAAACCCTTTCTGTGGTTAAAGCATCCAGATGGAGTATCAGGATTAGTGTCATCATAAGAATGCCTGATTTGTCCAGTCAGACATGTTTACTGCCCCCTGGTGGAAGATCAACAAATGTATTTGTCTATTGTTTCTGTTGTTTAATAATTCAAATAAAACTGATATAGCTGTTTTATTAACATTTTGAAACAAATATTTCAGTTTTTTTTAACTATTTTTAATTTCTGGCATTAAGGAGTTAAACATTTTCTGTGTGAAACATGACAACAACTGAATCTCCCTGAGAAAATCCTGACAAATGTCCACTAAAAGGTAGTAAAAGTCTACTTCTTCACAAGTTTTGCCAGACAAACAAAAACATCAGAAAGATTGATAAGATCTGTCATATTTTGGCCTTTAGAGTAAGAGGAGAAGCAGCAGAAAGGCTTGATGTGCGCCCGGTGAGTAGAAGGTGTGTCATTAAAAGAGTAAAAACCGATACTGATACTTTTTAATATCATGTTTTAATGCCAATATTGACTGAAATTATCAGACATATCTATGTTTTGGTATTTTATCTTCTTTGTTACTGCATGTTTTTATCTTTATTTTGCTGTTTGCACCAGTGATATGAAGAAATACCGTTAGAATTCTCTGCAGCTCTTGTCTATGGTCTTGGCCCTGGCCTTCCCGGCTGAGACTGTTTAAACCTTGTGCTTTCCTTTTTTTTTTTTTTTTTACTAGTGTTTATTTGTTTTATCTATTTTGGTGATGTATTGTCTTGTACAGCACTTGTACAGGCGGATTGGTTCGGCGTCTGCAGTGATGCGGACGCTGAGCCCATCTGTCGTGGTGAAGAGGGAGCTGAGCCAGAAAGCCAGACTCTCTATTTACCGGTCGATCTACGTCCCAATCCTCACCTATGGTCATGAGCTTTGGGTAATGACCGAAAGAACGAGATCGCGGATACAAGCGGCCGAAATGAGTTTCCTCCGTAGGGTCGTGCTCAGCCTTAGAGATAGGGTGAGGAGCTCGGACATTCGGGAGGGTCTCGGAGTAGAACCGCTGCTCCTCCGGATCGAAAGGAGTCAGTTGAGGTGGTTTGGGCATCTGGTCAGGATGCCTCCTGGACGCCTCCCTGGGGAGGTGTTTCGGGCATGTCCTGCCGGCAGGAGGCACCCGGGTCGACCCAGGACACGTTGGAGAGGTTACATCTCCAATCTGGTCTGGGAACGCCTTGGGGTCCTGCTGGAGGAGCTGGTGGAGGTGGCCGGGGAGAGGACGGTCTGGAGCTCCCTAGTTGGGATGCTGCCCCCGCGATCCGGACCCGGATAAGTGGAGAAAGACGACAACAACAACAGCACTTTGGTTGGTGTTGTCGCCGTTTAAATGTGCTTTATAAATAAAGGTTGATGATGATGATGATGATGATGATGATGGTCTGGGTGGTTCTGACAAACAAGCTGAATTAAACTGAAATAATATATTGGATAATGGATGCCTCTGCTCTGATTCCTTAACCTGTCTTACCTGTTTAATATGAACCCAAAATGTTCCAGGGTGTTCCCGGAGCATGCGCTGACGGCCGATCACCGGATACACGGCAGCGTTTGAAGCTGATGGCAGCTCGTTAACAAACATCCACAAACAATTAAGACACATTTTCGCCTAATTTATTTACTGACAACGCAAAAAATAATCTGGTAAGTATAACTCACTCAATCTGGAGGCAAGTGAAGAGAATTCAGAAAGTTTACTAAATTATATTGACGAAGTTTTCGAGTTATTCGTCATGGGTCCGAAGAAATCAGCAGCTGAGGCTGAAACACCTGCTGGGACCAAGAGGAGCCGTCCTCAGGACTCGCCTGAGGCCTCATCTCCCCGGAAAGACGTATTAGAATTATTAGATTCTATTGATAAACGGCTTCTGGGATTTGAGGGGCGACTTCATCTGCTCGAGGTTCTTCACCAGGAGTTTCAGAACCTCCGAACATCTCTGGAGTTCAGCCAGGAACAGGTTGAGCGGCTCGCTGCTGAGAACGCGTCTCTGCGGAAGTCCGTCTCTTCCCTGGAAGAGGGAATGACGCGGATCACCCTGGACAACAAAACTCTGAAGGAGACGGTTTTGGACCTTCAGGCCCGCAGCATGAGGGATAATTTGGTGTTCGCAGGTCTGCCGGAGCAGACGGGAGGGGCGGAGAACTGCGAGCAAACAGTAAAGAACTTTCTTCAGACAGAAATGAAGATACCCGAAGAAAAAGTTAAAAACATCACATTTCACCGGGTACATCGCCTTGGAGCTAAAAGAGGAGACAGCAGAAGACCTCGTCCCATCGTGGCTAAATTTGAACATTTTAAGCAGAAGGATCTTGTTAAAAGTCACGGAAGAGAGCTCAAAGGAAAAGATTTCAGCGTGAATGATCAGTTCCCGAAGGAGATTCTGGATCGGCGCAGGGTCCTCTTTCCGCTGCGTAAAAAGTTTATCCAGGATGGGAAGAGAGCTGTCATCTCGGTGGATAAGCTTTATGTGGACAATAAACTTTACAAGGAGCGAGGAGTGACTGACTGGCTGTTTTAGCCCAACATCAGGTCAGACATTTATTATTCTTATCAGGATTCACTGGGTTTGATCACGTCAGGATTAAACAGCTGCTAAATCCGTTTTGTAGATGA
This sequence comes from Nothobranchius furzeri, assembly GCF_043380555.1. Taxonomy (NCBI): domain Eukaryota; kingdom Metazoa; phylum Chordata; class Actinopteri; order Cyprinodontiformes; family Nothobranchiidae; genus Nothobranchius; species Nothobranchius furzeri. The sequence continues at coordinate 63,419,169 of NC_091746.1, read as the reverse complement.
TAAGATCACCTGTTAATCACCACCCCACACCCCTATTACCTTTTCTTTTTAGTTCTTACTTCTTTTTTAACCTATATCTGTACCTTCCCTTCCTTTTTACCTTCTTCTGTACCTTTACACCTGTATGGCACAACCTCACAACTTTCCAACACTGCGTCAGACTCGACACACACACGCACACGGACACACACGCACACACACACATGCACGCACATGCACACACACACACACACACACACACACACACACACACACACACACACACACACACACACACATATATATATTAAATTCACAGCACAATATCATAATTTATGCGTCAAATAATACAACCACAAACACTGTTGGATCTTTATTATTATTATTATTATTATTATTATTATTATTTACTTTTTTGTTATTTATTAACATACTATTTATACATTTATATACTTATTCCATCTTATTCACATGAAGGTGCCATATTTTAGCTACTCACACACACATCTATGGGTGCACTAAGGTTTGTCTCATGGAACGTACATGGGGCTGGCTCCGTTGAGAAGAGATTAAAAATTTTTGATCAGTTAAAGAGAGTGCAAGCAGACGTAATATTGTTACAAGAGACTCATAGATCTGCCACATCCGCAGATGAACTTAAGACACCTGAGTTTCCCAGCATGTTCTCTGCCTGCTATAACTCTAGGCAAAGAGGTGTAGCTATTTTAATACACAAAAACATCAATTTCACAGTATTGGACACAGTTTCTGATCCAGAGGGTAGATTTATAATGTTAAAATTATCTGTACAGAACCAACGCTTATGTATCGTCAGCATATACTGTCCAAATATTGATGACCCTCCATTCTTTCATAATTTTTTCTCTGTACTCTCCGAACACTTGGACTGTCCACTTATACTTGGAGGTGATTTTAATTTTTGGATGAATTCCTTAACAGACTGGCTCAGTACAGCTGGGACTCAGCGCAATTGGCAATCCACTAACATAGTTAAACAGTACATGAGTGATTATGGGCTTTGTGATGCATGGCGATCTCTTCATCCTAACCGTAGAGAGTATACTTTTTTTTCGCACGTCCATCACTCTCACTCACGTTTGGATTATTTTCTAGTCAGCAGCTCATTGTTGGCTGACATTTCAGACACTGAGATACACCCCATAGTTGTCAGCGACCATGCTCCAGTTTCTTTAACTCTGGTAAATAAAAAGACAATCCCACCAAGCAAAAACTGGAGGTTTAATACATCACTGCTTAAAGACGAAGGTTTTATAGAATTTTTTAAAAAGGAGTGGGGTTTATATTTAGAACATAATGACCTGCCTGCAACATCAGCATCTATTCTTTGGGAGGCAGGAAAGGCAGTGATGAGAGGTAAAATAATCTCTTTCTCATCACATAAGAAAAAAACGGAAAACAAACATGTTCAGGAGTTAGAGGAAATCATCAATTCTTCAGAGGCATCCACAGAAGAAGAGTCAATGAGCAAATTACGTAAAGCTAAATTAGAACTTCATGGAATTATTGACAAAAAGACACAATTTTTAGCACAAAGACTACGAATAGAAAACTTTGAACATAGTAATAAATCAGGTAAATTCTTAGCTAGCCAATTAAAAATAAATAAAGAGAAAACTACCATATCTGCTGTTAAAGACTCAACCGGGAATATAGTATATGACCCTGAAAGAATAAACAACACCTTCAGAGACTTTTACCAAACGTTGTACTCACCACAGATAAACCCATCAGATAATGAGATCAATGAGTTCCTTGACAGGATAACACTTCCTAAATTATCAGACAACCAAGTTACAGTCCTGGACTCGCCACTAACATCAGCGGAGCTCCAGGAAGCCCTTAAATCCATGACGAATAGGAAAGCTCCAGGTCCAGACGGGTTCCCAGTAGAATTCTACAAAGAATTCTGGATCATTCTGGCTCCAATATTTTTCAGAATGGTGAGGGAAATCGAAGAGAGCAGCAGATTACAGCCAAACATGAATTCAGCCAATATTAGTCTCTTGTTAAAACCAGGCAAAGACCCGGCATTTCCTACCAGCTATCGCCCAATTTCTCTTATTAATGTTGATCTCAAAATAATTTGTAAAGCCCTGGCCAAAAGATTAGAGAAGGTAACCCCCTTCATAATACACCCTGACCAAACTGGTTTCATCAAGGGTAGACAATCACCCACAAATTCACAGTAGATTACTTAATTTGATAGATTTCTCTTACAGTAGAAACATAGAAACTAGTATATTATCTCTAGATGCAGAAAAAGCTTTTGATAGAGTTAACTGGAAGTTCTTATTTGCAACTTTACATAAATTTGGTTATGGGAACTTCTTCATAAACTGGCTACAAACATTATACAGTTCACCAACAGCACGTGTCAGGACGAACGACCAATTGTCAGCTAGCTTCTGTCTTCAGAGGGGGACCAGGCAGGGATGCCCACTCTCCCCCTAGCTTTTTGCTATCTTTATCGAACCACTATCAGCAGCAATTTGGCAAACAACAGATATTAAAGGGATAAAGTGTAAGAAAATAGAACATAAGATCAGTCTTTATGCAGATGATGTATTACTCTTTCTCCAGAATTCTCAATCCTCTCTCTCCCAAGCAATAGAACTGATAAACTCTTTTTCCAGAGTTTCAGATTACTCTATAAACTGGTTAAAATCCACAGTTCTACCAATTAATTTCTCATTTGTCAATTTGCTTAATACACAATTGGAGTCAGGGAATATCACATACCTGGGAATTAATATCTCTCCCAAGTTAGCGGATCTAACCAAACTGAATTACATCCCACTTTTAAGGAAAGTGGAAGATGATCTTGCAAGATGGAAATCCTTACCAATATCACTCATGGGGAGAGTTGCTACAATTAAAATGATGGTCTTACCCAGAATAAATTACTTATTCTCGATGATCCCAAACAAACCACCAGCTGACTGGTTTAAATCTCTGGACTCCTCAATTACTAAATTCCTTTGGCAGGATAAACCTCCACGAATTAGCTTAAAAATGCTTCAGAAGACCACAGACAGAGGAGGACTGGATTTACCCAACTTTTATTATTATTTCTTAGCCAACAGGCTGCAATATATACCAAGATGGTTGCAAGATAACCCATTAGACGAGTCCTGGTTAGATATAGAACAGACACTTTGCAATACGATAGAGCTTTCAGACTTACCATTTATTAGCCCAAGCATAAGAAAACATGAAAGCTTCAAAAGTAATAGTATCAGCTTCTCTCTGACAGCATGGTGGGAGTATCTTAAAATGACAGAGTCTTCACTAGTACCATGCAGACGCACACCTATCTGGAACAATCCTGACATTTTGCAAAACAACAAAATGATGAACCTTCTGGACTGGAAAAATAAAGGAATCCTATACCTGGAACACATATATGAAGGATTGGACTTCATCCCATTTAATCAAATAGTCTCCCAATTTGGAATGGATAAGAATAGCTTTTTAGAATATCACCAAATTAAATCTGTAGTCAAACAAAAATTTAAGCTCAATAAAATAGAATTACAAACACCACCAAGGGTATTAGACTTTTATAATCTCAAACCCCCCAAACTACTGTCTAAAGTATATAAGACACTGTCCAAAATAGACGATAAAATTGCAATCTCTATTGAAAAATGGGAGGTGGATCTATCAGTTAGCTTTGACCAGGACTTCTGGTCCCAAACTTGTTTAAAAACTTTTAAAATGATCAGACACCCCAATTTACAATTAATTCAGTACAAAATTCTACACAGAGTACACTATACAGGTCATCGGATGTTCAAGATGGGGTTTGTGTCGTCTGACACCTGTACACACTGCACAAACAACATTTCTGACAATTACATTCATGCACTGTGGTCCTGCCCACCTGTCCAGGAATTTTGGGGTAGAGTATGTGAGGATCTGTCAAAATGTCTGAAATGTCATATCCCAACTTCCCCCTCTCTTTGTTTACTGGGACAGCTGCACGATGTCCCGATTGCAACATCTTTGGTTCACGTGGTTCTGACTGCCATATGCATCGCTAAGAAAACTATCCTCTTGAATTGGAAAAATAGAGAAAGTCTCTGCATTAACCAGTATAGAAATCTTTTGTTAGATCATATTGCACTTGATTTAGCCTCTGCTTCCACTTCAGATGAATCTCTCTGGGCTCCTTTGATCGGTTCCATCACATAGCGAGGGTGGGGGGCCATTGATGTTGTCCTGCGGGATGGTGTGGGTGGGGGGGTGTGGGGTCTGAGTTTGGAGTATCCGGATGTTCCCTGGAGGTGGGTTCACTGGGGGTGTCTGGGACTGGGGGGCTGTTGCCCCCCTCTGGAGGTGCTTGGGTTGCCTCGGGGGGTGGACTACTGGCGGTTGTGAGTGGGGCCCCTTGGGGATCTTGGCGGCGGCCATGGGCCACTGCCTGGCGGCTGCAATACCCCTGGGCGGGTCTGGGTGGGGGCCTGGGGGCTCGGGGTTTGGGGGTGGCCGGCCCCGTGTGGGGATCTGGGCGGGGCCTTGGGGGTCAGGTCCTGACATGTATGCTGCCGGGAAGAAGGCAGGAACACTCAGCAGTGCCTGGCCCGGGTTCGGGGGCATCAGGTAGACCTTGGCTCCTCTGCTGTTCCATCACAGGGGAGGGGGAGGTCCAGGACGGGGAGGACCAAACCTTACCTGGATGTCCCATGTCTTATATATTCTGGAAGTTGTGTAAATGCAGGGGTGGGCATAGATATTCTGCTGGGATGGGGCTGGGTTGGTGCCCTCGGACTCCATGAGGCTCTGTAATGCTGCTGCTTTGGGCCCTGGCAGGATGGGCTGGGGTCTCCATGCCCTGGGTGGCAGTTTGACAACAGAGGTGCCTATTGGGGCCAGTAGGGGAGCTGGCTCCCTGGAGGGCTAAGCCCAACCAGCCATTCCTCCCCATCCCCGCATATTTCTCTCCTCCTGCTCCCTCACATCATCACACAAACATACACATAGGACCTTGGGGGGTGGGCAAGTCAGGGAGTGCGGGTATGGACCCCATTTCCGCATTCCTGTGGCAACCTGCCCCCCAATTTTATTTGCACCTTATACACTTCCACTGACGACATTCCACACAAACACACACTTAGGGCCTTGGGAGTGAGCACATTCAACGGCATTTGGCAGGGGAATATTTCAGCCTCCTCCCGAGTGCCGGTGCCCACTTCCAATTTTAAACCGCACTTAGACACTGATGGCTGAGGGTGTAAGTGGGGTGGTGCGGTGGCATCAGCTGGCATATGCCGGATGATGCCCGCACTGCCCACTCACCACAGCCATGGAATACACCTCATGATCACACAACACTATATTGGAGCAGGTGGAGGGAGACTAGGGGTCTTAGCCACCTCTGTTGTTGCTAGGCTTCCTGGGGCTGGAGGCTAGGAGGGAGATCTGGCCGTCTGGTTGGGGTCTGGGGTGGTGGGTTGCTGTGCTCAGCGTTGGGCGGGGGAGTCTGCTCATCAGCACCCCAGCAGAAAGGGTCAAACTCTGGTTACCGGTGATGGTTGTACCCCATGTGCAGCAGTACCGGGACCAGAGTTAATAGGGTGTGTATGGGGAGCATGAGTGAGTGTCCGGCATGCATTTTTGTAAGTCTTGGGTTGTATGTGCATGTGTGAGCATGAGGGAGGGAGTGTGTGACTGTGTTTGTGTATGACTGTATGTCAGGTGGGGCCTTTGGGTCCTCCCCTCTCCTGGAACTTCTCTTGATGATATAGATCTTTGTCCCCCTCCCCCTGCCACACCTGGTGTGGGGGCTTGTGCCTTGGTCTGCCTGAGTGTTCGTGGCAACCGGGTTTGGGGGTTTAAGATTTTGGCATCTGCCTGATAGATCCCGGTGGCTGCCTGGTGGGGTCTGGGTCCCTGGGCTCTGCTGGGTCCCCGGCGGGTGTGGTCACCCCTGGGTCCCGGGTCGCTGGGTCCCGGGCTCGGTCGGCTAGGGGGTGGGAGGCTGCGGGCGGGCCTGTGGGCTTGCCGCTGATATCTCCAGGGACTCTGCCGGCTGCTGGTTGTGGCCCCCCGGGGCGATCCTCTGTGCCTCTCGAGGGGGGCGGGGGCCTTTCTGGTTGCAGTCTCCTTGGGGTTCCTGCATTCTGGGGCAACGCCTGGATCTCTGGGACTTGGAGCTCCCCCCGTCTCCTGCGCATCTTTGGGGGGCGGATCTGTGGTCCCTCACACTCTCTGTTGGACGCTCCTATAGAGAAACCTTAAATAAACAAGCGCGTGTACACACACAGGTGCTCACATGGTGCTCTCGAAAGTATGGGCTTGGGCACGTTCAACACATGTCTTAAGACTATGGGGGGCACTTAATGCATTGTGATTTATTATCGTGATTCTTCAGTTAAGCAATGTTGATTATATATATATATATATATATATATATATATATATATAGTTTTTTTTTTGTTTTTTTTTCATCAAGTTGACGCAGTGATAGGTAGATCTTGTTGTATTGTTGTTGTGTCCCTTTTTTGTGTCCTTTTGTTTTTTTTTTGTCTTTTTCTGCAGGTTTAGAAGCAGACTCTTGTTCATTGTTTATTTTTGTGGAACCCCCCACCCCCCCCACCCCCCCACCCCCTCACTCTCCACCTTTTCTCTTCCTTTCTCTTTCACCTCTGTCTCCGTGTCTGGTCGGAATTACAAAGCAATCAACAACAATAACAATAAAGTTTTAAGTATCAGGCGTGACATTAAAAGCAAACGCTTTGATGCTCCACCTGAGAATAAATCTGTAAAGCTTGTCACCAGCATTCAGACATCAATTCTGCTTGCTTCACAGCCAGACAGGACACGGTATTAAAAAATAAATAAATAAAAAAATAAAAATAAAAATAAAAATATGAACCCAAAATGTGTTTAATATGGATGGAAATCTTCCAGATTGTGCCTAAGATGAGCTGCGAAGCAATTCTTACACAAGTCCTGCTCTGCGGCAGCTTCGCTGTCATTATTCAGACACCCCTTAAAGCAAATGTCAGCGGTTCCTTTAATGAGTCGGGACTAAACGTGAGGCTGCTTTACAGTCTCAGTACTGGTCGTCAGATGAAATGCACAACAAAACAATACAAAATAATAAAAAAAGAACAATGTCAAATTCTATAAGTGGTTATTGAAATCGTTTGGAAAAGTTATGAAAAATGACGTTGTTATATTTAGCAAACACAGCTTAGTGGCAGGATGTATGCCAATGACTGGTCTAAGCAGGGGACTTCTACCTCCCATCTCAAAACTGAGTGTCATGAGAACGCTGTAGCTTTGGGCCAATTAGCTTAACATGGTTATTTACATAAATACCACAGCCATTGAAAAAAATCACAAACAATCTGCCAGAATAACCATTAACACCACATTACTGCAGTCTAAAGGTTTATAAGATATTAGTCACTATTAAATTAAATTAAATTATTGGAAAGAAGTTTTTTCACAGGGGTTAAAAGTGCTGCAACAGCCAGTGAATCCCTCGACTGTGACCCACGATCAGATGGGTTTTATTTGTTGAAATTTGAGAAAAGGGTCAATGAACCCTAAAAAAGCTGGATTACTTCAGACCAATGGGGAACTATAAGGCTTTCAGACCTGAAGCCAACAAGGAAGTGATCTAAATTGCAGTTCCATCCTCATCCACTAGGTGCTTGCTCCAAAACAAACATTCACTCCCTGATGGTGATGAGCTACATCGTAGCCACAGCTGCCCTGAGGCACACTGACAGAGGAGAGGCTGCCTTAGACCAGCGCCACCAATCCCTCTGACCACCATCAGCAGGAAAGGTAGGTTAAGTGTCTTGCCCAAGGACACAACGAGATCGTTCCTACAACCCTCCAATTACTGAACCTGCACTACCTCCTGAGCTACTGCTGCCGCGTTCATCATAAAAATAGTAACCGTAGCATATTCATACCTCTTTTTTGCAACTTTTGTTAATAGGCCAACATGTCTTCTATTCTTATTTCCCTATTTGTGGCATCTTAAACAAATACAGACAACATAGAAGCATTTTTTACATGTTTGGAGTGTTTATAGAGGCACTGGAGACCCACATGGCAGCACAAAAGGTGAGATTTCCCAGTATGCCCGCTTAAAGAGAATGTAACATTTATATCAGTGTGCTAAATATGTAAAAAAGTGGAATCTAGATAGATTTACTTGACCCGAATTGTAAAATTAGCTGATTTTAAGCACATTTTTGCACCACACCAACAGTTAAGAATTAACTTTACTCATATTTCTGATACATTTGTAGTGGTGACTAGGGAATAATGCTTTGTAAGTTGTTTTATGAGGAAAAGCATTGCGGTACACCTGTCGGAGGACACAGAACTGAGCTGGAGGAGGAAGTAGCTTCAGACGACAGGAGTTGGAGTTTTATTTCCTGATATTTTGACATCTCTCCTCTGATTGGCTAACAGCAACACGACTCTACCACTGGCTCCGTTTGTTCTGCAACGTTGATGTTTTACCTCCACAAATAACACGAGCCTGGTGGAGCTCTGCACTGTGGTGGAAATGCTAATGCTAATGGTTAGCTTGTACTAGTCAAGGCGTTCTCTGCTGTTTTCTGGACGCTCAACCAACAACAGCCTTCCCCGTCGTGAGTTTGTGGACGTTTAGTGACAGTGTGGCGTAGATCTGTCGGGCTGATCCGAGCATCTATATTCTATCAGAAGCTGATGCAGGAAATAGGGGTAGAAATGTGTTTTCATGTTCAGCCCTCATGTAATTTTCAAAAATAATGAGAGAAAAGTGATTCCTCAGTGAACCTGCTCTTTAATTTATTATGGCCACAAAAGAACTTCCTGCAAAAAGAAATAATATAATTGTTTGGAAATTTGAATTTCTCTTATGTCTCAAAAAGGTGTTTGTAGACTTAAAACCAATGAGGGTGACTCGTTTAAAACCAAAAATCGACATTTTTAGCTACATATTGCAGATTCTCTGTGAACATTAGTATGCATTTTAGATGTTCTTTGTCATTGTCCTTGGTCCAACAGCTTTCATTTCATTTTCCAGGGATTTCACTGTCCAGTGACAACTGAGAGAAGAAACGATTTCAACACGGCTCCCTCCATCTCTCCTTCCTGGTCCTTCTCTTGCATCCATGATGACTCAAATTCTACCTTGTGAGGGATTTGGGGGTCTTATTCAGAGCATTAGTTGGTAAATCTTTAGAAAGCTCAGTCAGCTGCTCCTGCTTGTAAACAGCTCATCCATTGCCAAGGTTGCTCTTCATAGCTTCAAAAGAGCAGGAATTACCAGCAGAAATCATTTAAGCGGCGCCATATTTAAATTAGTGTGGAGAAAAAGCTCACAAAAACACACTTTAGTTGGAAAAATGTGCAGAAAAACACATTGATTGCAGCCTGACTATTCTTTAGCTATCACAAGATGCTGTTAAGATGACACAGACAAAGTGAGACTGAGCCCATCTAGAACACTTTAATTCGGTTAGGAATGGTCTGAGTCGCTCTCAACTTTGAGTCAACTTTATATATATATATATATATATATATATATATATATATATATATATATATATATATATATCAAGCTTCATTACAGACAAAACAGTTGTCCATACTCTAAAATAAAAGTAAAATGTCCATAAAAAAACTGAATAAAAGCATAAAATTTCAATACATTTACTGTTAAATTTTCCCATCACACACCATATAAGCAGTCGCTCCAATATTTTGAAAATGCCAGAGGAATACCTTGTGTCACTGTACTTAATACTTGGCCAAGCTCTGTTCAAACAGCACATGAACTTACGCATGTAGTTCTGCAGTGGTGCATGACAAATGGAGACAGTCCTGACAAATATTTGGCTTGCCGAGGTCCATCGTGGGAGCCTCAGGAGGATTATAAATGAGTCCTGATAAGCCACTAACTTCTTTATAGCTGCCTTAATCACTCCACAATTGGGACGCATAGAAGGAAATGGAAAAAGAATGAAAAAGGGACACTTTAACATTGTCTGTGCACATGCTAAAGTTACGTCCCACAGCGTTAGTCTGCATGTACAGCTTACAGTTCTGTCTTTTTATATCCTCCTCATCATCACTGAAATAACTCCTTAGAATGTGTCCCAAATATTTACTTTTCCCACCACTTTCAGAACTTGGGTGTGTCAAATATTATATAATATATATACACATACACATCCATGGCTGCACGGTGGCTAGCGCTGCTGCCCTGCAACTTGAAAGGAGAAAGTCCTGGGTTCGAATCTTGGCCTTGAGTCTTTCTGCATGGAGTTTACATGTTCTCCCTGTGAATGTGTGGTTTCTGTCCGGGTGCTCCGTCATCGTCTCGCAGTCCAAAATCATGACTGCCAGGTTAATTGGTCTGTCTAAATTGTCCCTAGGTGTGCGCGATTGTTTGTCCTGTGTGTCTCTGCGTTTCCCTGTGATGGACTGGCAACCTGTCAAGAGTGTACCCAGGCCCAACAAGCCGATAGAGCGCGGTAATTGGCCCACCAAACCGATAGAGTGCTGTGATTGGTCTACCAAACCGAAAGAGTGCTGTGATTGGTCCACCAAACCAATAGAGTGCTGTGATTGGTCCACCAAACCAATAGAGCGCTGTGAATGGCCCAACATACCAGTAGAGCGCTGTGATTGGCCCACCAAACCAACAGAGTGCTGCGATTGGTCCACCAAACCAATAGAGCGCTGTGATTGGCCCACCAAACCGATAGAGCGCTGTGATTGGCCCACCAAACCGATAGAGCGCTGTGATCTGCAAGACAAGACAATTCTGGCTTGCTGAGGCTCCTATGAAGCGTGGCTGGATCGTCATGCAGAGGATGAGCTTCGGCTACTGTCTGTCTAGATTTCTAGGCTATAATGTGTTGCTGCCGCCTTAAAACAGCTCCAATCCCCCAAACTTTTTTTAACTGTTACAGCATATTCAGCTACATGGAGCATGGTTATCTGCAAAAAAATTCTCAGATGTAAAATGTTCAACGCATCCAGGGTTAAAGTACATCAGGAAGGGTTTAATACTTAATGAATGAGTAAAAGCTTATCAAGTAATATTCACACGAACAGCTTAGGAATTTTGGACTTTGGGGTTTTAAATCCGAATTTTATACAGCTAAAACACACATGGGGCCTTCTGTGGCTGGTCAATAAAGTTCTAACGTACTCAAGCCCAAAGCAGGATCAGCAAAGGCCTTTGCCGTGGTGAGCCAAGGTGGATGAGTCTATGAATGCTAATATTCAATGTGACGTGGAATCGTCTGGCTTTTCTATCCCGAGCTTTTCTCCTTCTGTTTTCTATTGCTAGCTAAAGCAGGAAATAGGGGTAGAAGACTATTTTCATGTTTAGCCTGCATATGAAACTCTGAGTGACTGATCATATTTTAAAAAATAAGTAAAAACAACTGAACTTGGTCTTTAACATACCACGTCTCTAACTTAGAGTAAAAAGTATCTGTTGAAGGAATATCAAACTGCATGTTAGTATTAGGCCATGCCATGTTATAGTGCCCTAAAATGTAATAAATTCCACAAAATGTTATAAGTATGTGCTGTTTTTGCTGGAATTTCATCTAAAAGAGTAAAAAAATGTTTTCTAGAGGATTTTTGGTTTGTCAGGAAGCTACAGAAACTAGAGAGCAAGCTATTAGCTAAACTGTAAGATTGAATTTGAACACGTTTTGATTAAGCCCAATCTGTTTTTGCCAGCTCCGTTACTGAAGGGGTGGGAAGCAAGTCATTAGCATTATTAGAGTCATTCTGCCAAAGAAACTCCAAACACCAGTTACAGCTGTTACGCCTGAGTCTGCGTCAGTGCGGAGACACGCAACGTCCTTGCGAGCCTGCTGGAGAGCTTCGCAAGGAGGGATGGAGTCGAGCTCTCTTTTCTAAACATCCGTCCGTCGAGACGGACAACGCAAGCTTGTGATTGGTCAGGATGCCGCTGTCGTCTACACCGCCGCCATCGCGCCCTCAAAAACATAAAGAGAGTCGAGGATAACTAGCGGCAGACATGGAGCAGCTTGGAGAATACCTCGCGAAAAAACTCTAAAAACATGAACGTTTAATTCCCCCGTGACTGGAGGAGTGAAAAGATGCACAGCAAGCGTTTTATTTGTGGACGGAAATGACAGGAAACGTGGGTTTGGAGGTGGCGAGCAGATGAAGAGGTGGAGTAGGATGAGAGACAAATTTGTCTGTGTTAAAAAGTCTCTTATATACAAAAAACACAATATAAACACACTATCTTGGACTGGATACATGACAGGATACCACAGAACAGCGCTACGTACTCTGTTGTCCTTGTGGGGAATTGCTTTGCAACACTCCCCAGGAGATGGAGAAGTATGAGGGCAAAACATCTCCGTCCGTGCGTGCGTGTCTCTCCGTTTTGGAGCTGACGGAGAAGCATGAATCAGTCTTTAGTCCACAGGGAACACAACCTCCATTTCTCCAAACAGAGGCTGTTCAGGAAGCTAGCTAAACTAGAGAGGCGTCTAATACATGTGAAACGTTTTGGTGGAACTAATACGGTGCCCGTTTTAATCTACATAGTCTAGTCTTAGACTCTCGCTCAGTAAAAGTCAACTGTCTTCTTTAATTTTCACCAAACTTCAGCTCAGTGTCACCAAATCCCAGGGTGAGGAAGAGACGAGACAAACAAAGGAAATTGCTTTCCTTCTTTTTTATGCTAGCATGCAGCTCAGTAGCATTTCTGCACCTGTGACTACGCACCGCTCACCGTCACATCGTGCTTCAGCTCCGCAGGGGTCAAATTGTCATTTTGCCACGAGATGAAGGGTCCTCTAAATTGATTAAATTTCCACAATCACTGTGGAAAAAGAGAAGAATGGAGGACAATTTCTCCTCACGAGCTGCACACACGCTCCACTCTGAGGCTCACTGCTGTGCTCGGGCCAAAGCTGGAGCCACATCTGAGCTGCAGGGTATCAATCAGAATGTTTTTATTACCATTTGCAGAAATGTTTGATTATCCAAGCACACAGGACTTATTCAAACAAAGACTGGAGCAAAAACACACAAATACACACTCCAGTCATGTTCCTCCTGTCCTGCCTAACCTCTGACCTCTATATCTCAAGGAGCAGGGTAAGCTCTTTCGTCCCTGAGCTGCAGCTCCCAAACCCCACTGCGCACACACTCAACGCCACCGCCGCTTCCTCCACCCACCGTGTTTCAGCCCACGTTACTCCACCCCCCACCCCCAGAGGACCTGCTATCAGCTGGGCTGAGCCCTTCTGCACCGGCCTGATATCCACACAGGATTGGAGGGAGGGGCAGGGGCTGGGTGCAAACACAGAGCTGTGATTTACAGTGA
>NC_091746.1:63378300-63403300 GCF_043380555.1 Nothobranchius furzeri | reverse complement strand
GGAGGAGGAGGAGTTTGTGTCGCGGGGGCTGGGTGTAGAGGTGGGGAGGGGTGAAGCAGAGCTGGAGGAGAGATACAAGATGGGAAAGAAGGGTAAAGGCTGGTGGGAGGAGGAGAGGTGGTGGCGGTGGTTTAATAGGAAAGGCAGCACATTCTGAGCACAGGGGAGGGAAAGACGAAATTGAGAGGAATAGCAGAAAAAATGGGAGACTAGGACATTGGATGTTGCCTCAGTCACAGCATCAGCTGCTCTCTATTCTCTCTGCTTCTTTTACATTGCCTTTTTTTCTCCAACTTCATTTGCATTTTGCTCCATTTTCCTCTTCACTGTCCAATGGTCTGCCTCGCTTTTTCCTCCTCTTCATTCCTCTTGCTCTGTCTCCTGTAGGTCTTTGAAGGGAGGTCAGGAGGGAGACAATGCAAACACAGGCCGGCTGAATAGAGAGTGGGAAGAGGACAGCTGTTGGAGATGACAGCGATGGCTGTTAAAACGCAATCTGTCTCTCTTCCCATCGGCCTGTTGCACACACACACACACACACACACACACACACACACACACACACATGCACACGTCAAACGTGACTGTGTGGCTCTCGTCTTTTCACAGAGGCCACGATGTCACGGTGACACTCCCAACTGTCAAACACGAGTGTGAGAGCGCACACTTCACGGCATGTGTCATCTCACACACATATGTGAATGCACAGACCCTGCTTGGTTGGTGGCACATGAACAATGAGCACACCGTGAAACACACACACACACGTTAGACACTTGAGTATAGAATGGCCATATCAGCAGATTAATGTGAGGTTGATGTTGACAGAGTCCATCACTATAATCATGGAATTAAAACATCTTTACCATATTACAGACAACACAGGGTCACACAGCAACATAATTATGCAGATTTTTGACCCAATTCTCCCCTTTTGACATTTATAGACACGCCTGATTATTGTAATTGCTCTAAAGATAATCTTAGATATTCCTGCTGTGTGTGGTGCGTTAAGGGTTCTCTGAGTCACTCAGAAAACCGCTCCGATCATAAATCAGGGATATGTTAGACTCAGCCGGCCCGATTCTGACGACAAACGAGCATATGGTGCCTGTTGAATGTGATGGATAGCCAATCAAAAGGCGGAGTGATGGAAGCAGGCTACATGCTCCTCGTCCACCATGTTTGTTTACTCTGAAGTCACGTGTGACCTCCCGAACTTCTGTGGGATTTCCTGTGTAACCTGGTAATGTTGGTAAATGAAGTCGGTTTGCGTGGGGTGTGTAGTTTTGCCGTGTGGCCGCACACCCCACATTTTAGGGTGAAAGATTGGATCATCATCACAATGAGACTTAACATGCTAAAGGTGTCACGATGGTCGACTGGGTACGGGAGTTGAGCTTGGTAAAGATGTGTGATATCAGGATTATTCGGTAGAGAACTCTAATCAGGGGTTTCAATGAAACGATGACTGAGTGAAGAGCCGGTGCGGCGTCTTCCATATATAGGCTTGGGTGTGACTGGGAGAATGCCGGGAGTTCCTGCGAGGAGCATGCTGGGAAATGTGGTCCAAGATGGAGGCCGGTTAGCTGGGAGAGGCCGGTCTGGGGGCTTGGGTTCTGACAGGACCCCCCGGTCCAGGGACGGCTCCAGAAGTCCCAGGGTGACCTCGGCGGTCCCAGAAGTCAGAGACAAGGGCAGGGTCCAAGATGGAGCGGGCCGGCTCCCAGGAGCGTTCCTCAGGGCCGTACTCCGCCCAGTCGACCAGATACTGCCAGCCCCGTCCCCTGCGGCGAGCGTCCAGGATGCGCCGGACGGTGTAGATGAGCTCACCATCGAGGAAGCGGGCAGGCGGAGGCGCCGGAGCCAGAGGCGGAAGGAGGGAGGATTCCACGTAGGGCTTGAGCCGGGAGATATGGAAGGTGGGATGGATGCGGAGACTCGCAGGCAGCCGCAGCCGGTACGTGACCGGGTTGATGACCCTTTGCACGGGGTAAGGCCCAAGGAACCGGGGAGCGAGCTTCCTGGACCCGGCACGGACACGGAGGTCTGCCGTGGACACCCAGACCTTATCCCCTGGAGCATATGAGGGACCAGGACGGTGTCGGCAGAGGTGTTGGTGAGAGTAACGGGCGTTAGCTCGGGTTATGGAGGCCCGCGCCTTTATCCAGGCATTCCTGCAGCGCCTCACCAGGGATTGAGCGGCCGGCACCGCAACTTCGGGTTCCTGGTGGGCAAAGACCGGGGGCTGGTAGCCATAGCAGACTTCGAACGCGGACATCAGAGTGTCCGAGGAGGTGTGGAGATTGTGGGATAACTCAGCCCAGAGGAGGTACTTAGGCCACTGCGAGGGTTGGGCCGAGACAAAGCAGCGAAGGTACCGACCCAGTTGTTGGTTTGCCCGCTCCGTTTGGCCGTTGGTCTGCGGGTGATAGCCCGAAGATAGGCTGACTGATGCTCCCAACAGATGACAAAAAGCCCTCCAGAACCGGGCCGTGAACTGGGGACCACGGTCCGAGACCACGTCGACAGGAAATCCATGGAGACGCACCACATTCTCCAGGAACAACTCAGCTGTGCGTCGGGCCGAGGGGAGGCCCGGAAGGTCGATGAAGTGAACAGCCTTAGAAAACCGGTCAGTGACCGTCATGATGGTATTGAGGTCGTTGACTGGTGGGAGCCCTGTGACGAAGTCCAACCCCACATGGGACCAGGGGCGGCTGGGTACCGGAAGAGGTCTGAGGGTACCAACCGAGGCCTGGTTGGATGTCTTGGAGCGGGCGCAGACGTCACAGGCACTTGTATAGTCCTTTACATCTCTCTCCATACGTGGCCACCAGAGAGCTCGTTTGAGGAACCTAAGAGTCCGTGAGAAGCCCGCGTGGCCAGACAGGCGTGATGAGTGGGCCCAGGACAATGCCTCGCTGCAACAGGCCGTGGGGACGTAGAGCCGACCCGCGGGGGTCTCTGGAGGCGCGGGATCGTCTCGGAGGGCGTTTTGGATAGCATCCTCCAGTGGCCACCTCAAGTGGGCCAAGAAACGGTGCTCGGGAAGGATAGGTGCCGGCTCGGACGTGGGCGTTGGATGTGTGAACTGGCGGGAAAGGGCGTCCGCCTTCTGGTTCTTTGTCCCTGGGCGGTAGGCGAGATGGAATTCATAGGGCTCAAAGAAGAGGGCCCAGCGGGCCTGGCGAGGATTGAGCTGCTTGGCTGATCTGATGTGAGTCAGGTTCTGGTGGTCCGTCCAGATGGTGAACGGCTGGGTGGTGCCCAGAAGCCACTGCCTCCATTCCTCCAATGCCCACTTTATGGCCAGCAGCTCGCGATCTCCTACGCCGTACTTCTGCTGGGTGGTGGAAAACTTCCTGGAGAAGTAGGCGCAGGGATGAAGCCTGTCGTCGGGCCCGGCTTGGGACAAGATGGCACCGGCGCCAACATCCGAGGCGTCGACCTCGACCACAAAGGGGACTGCATGATCCGGATGGCGGAGGATAGGAGCCGACGTGAAACGGGCAACTAGGTGTTGGAAGGCCCGAACGGCGTCAGGAGTCAGGATGGTGCGGAACTCCGACGCATAAGCGCACACCGTGCGCTCCCGCTGGCGGAGCTTTAAGAGTTGTGTTTCTGCTCCCACTTCGCTGCTGGGTGGAACAAAAGTCTTTCTGAGGGCGGACACAAAAGCAGCATAGTCATTGCAAGCCGGTGATTTGGAATTATAAAGCGCAGCGGCCCACTCAGCCGCGCGTCCGGAGAGCAGGGAGGTGAGATGCGCCACCCGAGAGCGCGCAGTGGGGAAGCGCCCTGGCTGGCACTCAAACTGCATGTCGAGGGTGGCGAGCAGACCGTCTGGGCTCCCCGTCTCTCCGTTCCACCTCTCTGGGAGACTAAAGTGCGGCCCCGCTGTTGGTGGAGCGAGGGCTTGCTGCTGGAGAGCATGGAGGGCTGTGGATAATTGTAGGATGAGATCGGTCTGGGAGTTTTGTTTGGTGTGGAGCCGATCGATCAGGGCGTGGAGCTGAATGAGTTCATTTTCCATTTGCTCCGTCTTTCTTTTCATGCGCTCGAACTCCGCTGGATCTACGGACTCAGTCATCCTGTCACGATGGTCGACTGGGTACGGGAGTTGAGCTTGGTAAAGATGTGTGATATCAGGATTATTCGGTAGAGAACTCTGATCAGGGGTTTCAATGAAACGATGACTGAGTGAAGAGCCGGTGCGGCGTCTTCCATATATAGGCTTGGGTGTGACTGGGAGAATGCCGGGAGTTCCTGCGAGGAGCATGCTGGGAAATGTGGTCCAAGAGGGAGGCCGGTTAGCTGGGAGAGGCCGGTCTGGGGGCTTGGGTTCTGACAAAAGGAGGTGGGGCTTTGTCAGTCTTGGCCCCAAAGCTTTGGAATGACCTTTCACTTGAGGTCAGATGTGTACCCCCACTGCCGGTTTTTAAGAGTCGGATGAAGACTCACTTTTATTCTGGGGTGTTCCCACAGCACGTGTTTTAGCTAGATCTTTAGATCAGTTTATCCTGTTTTACTTATATCTCTTGCTTTTATTTGTTTTTATGTTTATATAAAATGGTAAATGGCCTGTATTTGATGTAATCGCCTTCTAGAGTCCTGGAAACCCTCAAGGCACTTTACAACACAATCAGTCATTCACTCATTCACACACACATTCACACACTGGTGCGGATGAGCTACGATGTAGCCACAGCTGCCTTGGGGCACACTGACAGAGGCGAGGCTGCCGAGCACTGACGCCACCGGTCCCTCCGACCACCACCAGCAGGCAACGTGGGTTAAGTGTGTTGCCCAAGGACACAACGACAGCGACAGACTGAGTGGGGCTCGAACCTGCAACCTTCCGATTACACAACCAAAATACACAACCAAATAAGACATCTAACAGGGCTGGGGCAGATAAGTGGCTAAAGGTGACTGCTGCTGGGGAAGAATGGATTAATTTAAGGGTTAGGGTTTGGGGTGCTTTCTACAGCTGAATGAAGATTAGACTGAGATCTTCATCTGTGCCCCAGACAAGCTGGTTCCTAAAGTCAGAGACTCTCTCCCTGGATTCTCATGTTAGTTCTCTTGTTCACTCTTCCTTCTTCCATCTCAGGAACGTTGCTAAGCTGACTCCCATTCTGTCCCGCTCTGAACTTGAGACAGTTATCCACACCTTCATCTCCTCATGCTTAGACTACTGTAACTCTCTTTTTACGTGTCTGAGCAGAACCTCCCTGAACCGTCTACAGGTGGTTCAGAATGCCTGTGCTCGGCTTCTGACCAAGTCCTCCAAACACACCCACATCACCCCACTTCTCCTCCAGCTTCACTGGCTGCCAGTCAACTCCAGGGTTCATTTCAAGATCCTGGTTCTGGTCTACAGGGCCTTACATGGACAAGCACCATCTTACATTGGTGATCTTCTTAGTCCCTGCACCCCCAGCAGGCCCCTGAGGTCCAGTGATCAAAGCCTACTGGTTGTGCAGCACCAGGCTAAAGACCAAAGGTCATCTGCTGCTGTGGCCCCCAGACTCTGGACCTCTCTTCCCCAGAGCCTGACATCAGTGGACTCAGTGGTCTCCTTTAAAAAGCAGCTGGAAACTCACCTGTACAGGCTTTGGTGTGGCCTTCATCACCCTCTCCTTCTGCCTTTCCCAGGATCCACACAGTTCCCCCGTTCCTATTGATTTTTAAAATGTTTTTTGTCATTTTAAACATATTTTTAATTTAAAAAATGCAAATATGTTTTATATTTTAAATTATTTGTTTATGTGAAGCGTAATGAATTAAATTACATGTTATTTAATAAGCCATATGGCGTAGGATTCCATAGGAAATATGAAATCAACCTTATGGATCTGTGAGGTTATTTTAAACCAGAAGATTGGAACTTTTTAATGCAGGGATTAGATAACAGCTTCGTATTCACTCAGAGACACTAGAAGAGAGAGAGTCAAGTTTAAAAGTTAAAAAATTTATTACTAACAAACTAAACTAGACTAACTATAAACACTAAATGTATGGTGTAACTAAGGTGGATGAGACGGTGAATGGGGTGAGGTGTAATGTTGCTCAGAACCAGCAAATCCGAAGAAGCGATTAGTTCTGATGGGAAATGAAGGTGATGTCTTCGCGTTAAGCTTTAGTTAGGAGATTCATGAACACATTCAACGCCATTTGTTGGTCTACATACCCTGAGCGGAAGTTCCTGTTAGATCAGGAGGTGTAAAGGTCCAGCTTGACCTTTATGGAGCCGGAGCCCGTACAAGTAGCGACGGCAGCCGACCACCCATCTTGAGATACTTCCGGGTCACGACAATTTGTTGGCGTCTGGTGAGACCCACCTGGGTCTTGATGGTTCAGCTTTTATTCTGAAAGGAACCATTGCTTGGTTGGTAAAATGCAACAGATTTTATCCAGCTTGTCGTTGGTTCTTTCGGTTGAAGAGGAAAGTTACGATTGGCCACTCCGACAACTTCTCTAGAACACTTTGAACTGGCGTTAAAGATGACGTGGGCATAGTTTTATACTTCAGATGTTTTGGTTCATGGTCGAATGAAAAGATGACAGATTTACCAAACACCACCAAAACCACGCCTCCGTCAGATCTGTCAGATCCTGATTGGATCAGTGAAAGCAATGTGTCATGTCTTTTAACGCTACGTGAGATCAGTCCTATTGGAACATTTAAAGTCATAGTACCTTTATATTCTATAGGATTATAATAAAGTAATTATTATTTTGATTTCACAGATTGGTTACATCTTATTTATTGACTAACACTTTGCTTGATTAGCTTTCTTAAAATAGAGTTCTTTGATTAATTAAAAGAAAAGAGTCCATTCTTCATTCTTCTGTTGAGCTGAAAAGAAGCAGGTTAGAAGCAAATGCATGAGACCTTGAGGCCATATCTCATGCAGACTAGTCCTGTGTCAGAGGAGAGGGGAAACAGTCATTTCATTCTGTTACAGAAGCGCCTCATGATTTTTATCTTGAGAGACGCTTTATAAAAGGTTGTTTTCTTTCTTTCTTTCTTTCTTTCTTTCTTTCTTTCTTTCTTTCTTTCTTTCTTTCTAACATCTCAGAAAATCCCATCAAAAGGGACACCTGAGTTATTTACTTGTTAAAGTTGGAGAAACATCTGGCACAGACTCTGCATCCTGCCTGTAGATGGTGTAAACATTTTTGTTTTTGTTTAATTATCACTGAAATTTGAGACAAATGTTTTATTCAACACAATTTGGGGTGCAGTGACAACACAATATGGCATTTAATGATATGAAATGCAGGAAAAAATGACCAGAATTGACATTTTCTTTGTTTTTAAATATGTGAAACATTTATTTTTTTTACATTAAGTCACCACGAACGCCAAAACCGATGTTCTTTAGTTCCTGCAGAAAACACAGAGCACTGCAGCAAATTCAGATGGGGAGAGTTTTCAAGCCAATACAGAACAATACACTAATTTTACCAGTTTGTGCATGAACAGAACTGTGCTTAATTAGAAATGCCCTCCAGAGAGAATGGGGAGAAAAAACAATAAAAGCACGAGAGACTGATTTAAAGCCTATTAGTCAACCAGTAATCAGCACAAACAGCTGACTGATGGGATTCAGGAGGCTGGTCAGAGCGAAAAATGTAAACAGGAGGTTTGTTCCACATCTGGCTTTCACATCCGCCCTATCGGAGGAGGGGGGTGGGGGGTGGAAGGGGAGAGGCAAGAAATCACAGGTATTTTTGTTGCTGTGTCTGTGTGTGTGTGTGTGTGTGTGTGTGTGTGTGTGTGTGTGTGTGTGTGTGTGTGTGTGTGTGTGTGTGTGTGTGTGTGTGTGTGTGTGTGTGTGTGTGTGTGTGTGTGTGTGAGCAGTATCTCAGCTCCCATACTCCTCTGACAGCTGGAGATAAACATAGGCCTGTGCTACTGACCACATGATGTATCAACATGAATTTCCCCGCATTCGCTATCTCTCTCTCCCTCCCTCTCTCCTTCCCTGCCTCCTCTGCTTCTTTCTCCACTTTCTCACTCAGCCTAGTCTCAAGCAGAGCTAACACAACTACACACACGCACGCACACGCACACACACACACACACACACACACACATACAGTCCACTCATTAACTGTCAAAATGCACTAATGAGAAATAAAGAGATTGTCAGAGTATACTGGATGGAGGTGAGAGGGCAGCGTACCAGGAGACACAAAAGAGGAGATTAAAGGAGGAAACAAAGGAAGGTGGGGGAGGAGCAGAAAGGAGAAACTTAACTTGGCCAGATGAAGAGAAAACATTATATTTACTGAACGAAACTGTTGGTATTGCTGTCTAATGTACAGAAAACTGAGAGAGAGAAGGGCTTTCATAGAGCACCCCCACCCTCCCCTGCATCAGCATTGACTATTAGGCACACATATCTATGCACACACACACACACAAACACACACACACACACACACACACACACGCACGCACGCACGCACACACACACACACACACACACACACACACACACACACACACACACACACACACAGCTTGCAATTAGACGGTTCCCTCTGCTTGGTTCGAGCGAAGGGGCTCCAGTGTTGAAAAGGGTGTTAACACCTCGTCTTCCTGCATCCTTGCTCCTTCCTCCTTCCCTTTATTTCTTTGGTGTTACCCCCTCAGCTCAACCCACCCCCCACCCCCACCCCCCCCCCGTGAGCATGATTTGGGCAAAAGGTGCTAGACACTTGGAGCTGGAACTGGGACTCACGCTGCTGGAGATGGAGGAGAGGAAGGGAGAAATAATGATGTACGGAGGGCTGGAAATCTGTGTGTGTGTGTGTGTGTGTGTGTGTGTGTGTGTGTGTGTGTGTGTGTGTGTGTGTGTGTGTGTGTGTGTGTGTGTGTGTGTGTGTAGGAGTATTCTTCCGTGTGTCATGTACGAACAAGTGTTAGCTTGTTTACTTATCGTTTGGACAGTGTTGATTTTCCTCCTCTAACCTTGCGTCGCTTGATGAGTTTGACTCAACAGAAGTGCTAACCAGGTCCATGAGCATCATCTGCCCCTATGGTCTCAAACTCGTTTCTAAAGAACCCAAAAAATTAACACAGAACGTCTCATCTGCAAAAGGAGAATCTAATAAATATTGAGTTCATTACTTTTTTGTGAAGCCCACATATCTGCACTTGCATAAATTAGTTTAAACAATTATTGCACACTTTCTGCATGTCCTACACACTTGTTTCACTTCTCAAGTATCACTGTGTGTGTCTCCTATATAGGATATTTTTAACTGGAATTTTTATTGTAACAACCAACTTCGTTCAGAGTAAAGGAAGTCTAAGTCTCCTCCCTTTCCAGTCACGTACTTTGAGATTCATCAGCTTGTAAATGTTTGTAATTAGCATGACTACACAGCAGAAATCAGCGCGTCGCATGTATGACATCACCACATCATCTCCTCTTCCCTAGCGTAGCCATCTGAATGGCCAGATTTGTGGTGGTTCTTTCCTCCTGTGGGAAGTTTGCTGACCTTGCAGCCCTTTTCCCTCAGTTTTCTCTGTCTGGTTCGATGACGTCACTTTCATGATGCGCATTTGTAGTCCTGGACTTATTTTTACACAAAACCTAAAATAGCATCTCCCCCCATTCGAAAATAAGCATGTTCTTGGGATCATAAAGCTTCTTTAAAATTCACAGACATCTTTCGTGAAATCCATGGAACATAACAAGCGGAATTAGAAAATAGCGTTTTTAGCCCTGTTGACTTGCATTCAGTAGATGGGCATGAGGGCTCCCTGCAACAGTTTGTGACACAATGCATTATGGGATACTTTGCTTTTTCAAGTCTGCAGAAGGATGCGTTGATGCATCCTGGATACAAAGGGCGGTGCAAGAACTCAACCAGGAACTTTGAGCGAACTGATCATAATGTGAATGGAACTGAACTTGGTTCATTCACAAGGAAGTGAGTACACAAGTACACACGAGTCTGCATATTTCTAATCCTAGAGTTTCAACATTTATCAGAAGCTAATGCAGTAGATATGTGTAGGAGACTATTTTCATGTTCAGCCTGCATGACTGTGACTGATCATTTTCAAAATTTTAAAAGTGGTTTCTCACTGAAGGACCTCTTTAAGTAAAATTTTATATAAATAATTAAGTCAAATCAACATTTATTTATTTATCAAGCACGTTTCATATGAGTGCAACTCAAAGCGCCAAAGATAGAAAAAAATGGGAATGAGTTTTAAGTATAAGATAAACTAACCATGATCTAAATTAACATTTCTGCGTTTTGCAAAACTGGATGTATAAAATACACGACAGATGTTAAAGGAAAAGTCTACATTTGGGGCCTTGTGGGCATAGTGGCAGAGTCACATTCAAGCTGCAAGTCCTGCTTCAACTGTGGGAGATAAAAGTGTTCTGCAGCAAACTCCAACTCAAATACTTTCAACGTTATTCAGGGATTCATTAAAAAAAGACGCAAATCTGCACAAGAGCACAGATTTTTGAATCCATTTAAGATTTCTGGATGTTAATTCCAGGATGGTCTTTGTGAGTTTTGTTGACAGTTTGAATGCTAGATTATTCCCACGCAGCAGCTTTTATCAACACGCACAAGTCGACACTGAGAAAAGACGAAGAGAAGTTGCTTTGTTTTGGACCTTATCCTATTCTGCACACACTGAGTATTGATCAGGACTGTTTTTAACAGACTGCTGTGGGGTCCATTTACCAATGGTGATGACAAAGCATTAAGAGGCTAATGCGTCCCTGGGGGGCTGTAAGGCCAAAGAAAGATGAGGAGGACACTTCAGCAGACAGCACTGCCTCGCTCCTATTATCTTTCATCTTAAATGATAGCTCATCGTTTAAAAACGTGAACGATCCGACAACAAATTGTTTGACTTTAGAAATGTCCTCACGACTGTTGCTGTAGTTTTTCATCATCATATTTAAACCGTTTTCTATCCCCTAGCATATTACAATCAGACATCAGTGTCACCCAACAGTCTGACTGTGAAAACATGAAGTCATGCTAACTATAATTTGCATGCTTCAGACAATTGAAAGAGGACTTAAGTCTGACTGGTATTTTAAAAAGCTTCTTATAAGTTCACATTGGTGTGCAAATGTAGGCTGTGGTGCAGCTGATAGTACTGCTGCCTTGCATTGTGAAGGTTGCAGGTTCAAATTCTGGCTGCAACCTTTCTGGGTGGAGTTAGCATGTTCTCCAAATGTGTGGGTGTCCTCCAACAGGCCTAAAGCACACATGTTCGGTTAACGGGTGTCTTAAATTAGATGGAGGGGCACCACCGGTGATTCTGGGTCATATGAAATTATGATTTTTGTTTTTGTAATTTATTTAAAATAAATAATGTGTGTCCCGTGTCAGCCATGGGCCCTAGAGTTGCCCTAATGCAACCCCCCACCCCATATGACAACCCTGCCTAGAAGTAAGAGTGTGTCTCGGGTTCGATGACGTCAATATGACGAGACATAATTGTATATGACGATACATAATTGCATGGACGTAATTTTCACTTTAGAAGTGGGGGGGGGGGGGCGGGGGGGGGGGGGGGACTTTACAGTATGTTCTAATGGGAAGCAGGCTTCAACACAAATGGTTGTTTTCTGCTTGGTCCTAGAGCTCAACCAGTGTCAGTTTAACATAGCGTAATATTGTTTTTGGATAGTAAAAAGTGCAGGGGTCAAAACTTGACTTTGGGAAAAGTGGGGGGGACATGCCCCCCCTGTCCCCCCCCCCCCCCAAAATTACGTCCATGCATAATTGTAGTCCTATACGACTTTTCACACAAAACCTAAAATAACTTGCCGCCATTTGAAAATAAGCGTTTTCGTTGCATTAGAATGTGTCTTTAATGTTCATGGACATCAAATCTGAAATCCATGGAGCAAACAAACAGGATAAAAAAATATCATCATCATCACCATTTATTTATAGAGCCCTTTGCAGGCATGAGGCATGCGACCAAAGTGCTGCACGAAAACAAATTAAAAACGGACACAATCAACAGAAACTATTAAAAACCCACACGTAAAAGTAGCATAAAATCATGTAAAAGATCAACAACACCAACAAATAGCTTTTTTAGCCCCTTTGACTTGCATTCATATTTTTTTTTATTTCCGAGGAAAACCAATGCGACTGCCATTAAACTGGACGGGTTCCTTTTCCACCGGCCATGACGTGTCCGAAAAGCATGTTGCTTACGTTTTAATTCTATTTTTTTACGTGCTACTTTTCAACAACGCAGTTCAAATAAGTCACGTGCAGATTTCCAGCTGCTTAACTGGCAAAAAACATGCATAATTTCCTGCGAAATCTTCAAGGTAAACAGAACAGAAAAGAAACCAGGGCAAGAGTCAGTGGTGTGTGAAGCTTCGAGATTGACACAAATATTGTGTCAAGACTGAAAAACATTGAACGGAGGGAAAAGTTATTTTAGGTTTTGCTTGAAAATACGTCCAGGACTACAAATGTGCATTACCAAATTGGCGTCATGAAACCACACGGAGAAGAGCAAAGGAAAAATGGTTGTAAGTTAGTGAGCGTCCTTCAGGAGGAAAGAACCACCATAAATCTGGCCACGTGGTAAGTAGCAGCTACGCTAGGGGAAAGGAGATCCTGTGGTGACGTCATATAAACGATGTGCCGATTTCTGATTTGTAGTCATTGTGATTATGAACTTTTACAAGCTGATACATCTCAAAGTATGTGACTGGCGTGGAAACACCCATCGTTACTTTTCATTTAAATTGAAGTACAACACATGTGTGATCAAGGGCATAAGACAAGGCGGATTGGAAAATAGCTCTTTTAGCTCTGTTGACTTGCATTCATTTTTAGTTTTTCCGGAGAGCCATGAGCCAAACAGAGAAGGAGGAGACTTCCTATGAGAGGCTAGAGGGCTAGCAGATGTAATCAGGCAGCAGATCTGTTTGCCTGTGTCGGTACCAGATCGGCTCGGGGCCCTGCGTCTGCAAATTACGTCACAGTAGATGGTTGGCCGAACGTAAGATGGAAGTTACGATACCACGTTCGTAAAAGTTACGTTAGCACGTTGACAATGATGATATTGATTGGTCTGAACAAATTTACGTTTGTAGTCTTAGCGGTTGTAGTCTTGTAGTTCTCACACCAAACCTTCTGTCAGGAATCTTGGCGTGACCTTTGACCCAGCTCTCACCCTGGATTCTCATGTTAGTTCTCTTGTTCGCTCTTCCTTCTTCCATCTCAGGAACATTGCTAAGCTGAGTCCCATTCTGTCCCGCTCTGAACTTGAGACAGTTATCCACACTGTAGCGTGAGGAAATATGGGTTTTCTGTGCCAAAGGTTGTATTTGCCCGGCTGGGTCACCAGCAACTTTCACCCACAGACAAAGACCTCAGCCGACAGCAAGTCTGCAGGAAATCACAACATCCAACACCTGGAGCTCCAGAAGAAGGAGTTCTCACACAATCTAGCCATAATAAAAGAGTCTTACGCTTCCTTTGTTTATTAATGCTAAATAATCATTTTACCATTTTACTTATTATAAATGTATTTTAATCAAATGAATGATTATTATGCTTTGGGTAATCATAATAACTATAATGAATCAGTATGCTTAATTAAATAATGTTTAAAGATGTTTAGTGATGACCTTCACACTCGCTCACACAGGCCTGCATTCACGGTGACTCCAAAACACATTTGCTCTGACGCACAAGTTTGCTTTGGGAAGAGAAGTGGGTTTTGGTAAGTTAGTCAGTTTGAGTTGGACAACAAGAGAGAGCGGACGTGCTGAACAAACGCCAACGGGGAACGGAGCCGCCGGCTCTGTTCTCCCCCCCACGCTATTCCTGTCAAGCCAGACAGGATAGCTGAAATGCAACCGCTAACGCAGACTCGTCCCAGAGTCTTTGATTTCTGAGTTAATTTAAACTTGAGAAAGTGCATCTGCTAAACGCTTCATCAACGTGTACCGAGGTCAACTCTGGACCGGATCTTCAGCACACCTTCATCTTCTCTGCCAGTCAAGGTGTCCCCTGGATGAAACATCCTCCTGTGACGTCCGGATCCGAAAGGGAGTCCTGCGTACGGTGAGGCAGACCACGACAGATAGCGTTCTGATGCAGGTTTTCTAATAAGAACTAAGTTTAATTCAAACCATCACTTTTCACTCAGCTTCGCCTTTTCTCTCCCTGAAGCAATCTCAGACACCTGCATGCACGCATTCATAATTCCATCATCCTCAATCTTAGCACATCCAACACAAGGTCTATTTGTGCAAGCTTAAAATATCAACAGTTAAAGATTGTCCAACAAGGTTGCCAATGTTGATTGTTTTTCCTATGATTGTCATTTCAAATCATTAGTTTAAATTGAAGAATTAAAACTCTTAAATTTCAAACTTGTCTCTTCATTGAACTGAAACACAGACAAACGGATATGATCGTCAGTTTATCGATGAAAACAACCTTTGAGTCTTCTTATTTCTATAACATTTGGTTATTAATTTATTAAAATTAATATCTCAAATTAATATGTAGAATGGTTCCTTTTTAATAAAAGAGTCATAAACCATTACGCTACAACACCTTCATCTCCTCACGCTTAGACTACTGTAACTCTCTTTTCACGTGTCTGAGCAGAACCTCCCTGAACCGTCTACAGGTGGTTCAGAATGCCTGTGCTCGGCTTCTGACCAAGTCCTCCAAACACACCCACATCACCCCGCTTCTCCTCCAGCTTCACTGGCTGCCAGTCAACTTCAGGGTTCATTTCCAGATCCTGGTTCTGGTCTATAGGGCCTTACATGGACAAGCACCATCTTACATTGATGATCTTCTTAGTCCCTACAGCCCCAGCAGGTCCCTGAGGTCCAGTGATCAAAGCCTACTGGTTGTGCAGCACCAGGCTAAAGACCAAAGGTGACAGATCATTTGCTGCTGTGGCCCCCAGACTCTGGAACTCTCTCTCCCTGAGCCTGAGATCAGTGGACTCAGTGGTCTCCTTTAAAAAGCAGCTGAAGACTCACTTGTTCAAGCTGGCTTTTGTATGACCTTCTTCACCACTCTCTCTTTATTCTGCTCTCCCCACCTATTCCACCTTCCTCAGGATCCACTGATTCCCTATTCACTCTCTCTCTTTCTTAACATTTTTTTAATCACAATTGCCTCATTTTAAATATATTTTTAAACATTTTCTAAATGCTGTTTTATATTTTTACATTTTTTGTTTTTGTGAAGCGCCTCGTGATTTGTATCTTGAGAGGCGCTATAGAAATGATATTTTCTTCTTCTTCTTCTTCTTCTTCTTCTTCTTCTTCTTCAAAAATCAACACTTTTCGGAGAAAATATGTTTGAATTCCCAAAGGAAATGTAAATTAAAGCAAAGCAACTGATAAACGGTGACTCTCAAAAGTTTTTGATTTTGATGAAATGGGGCTAAATAAAATATAAGAACTTGGTAACACTTTACAATAAGGTACGCAAAATTGTGCTTCGTTACTAGAGAATGACTTAGGGGTAATGAGTAATGAAGCGAGAGGGTGCTCGCTGCAGAACTACAAAGGCGGAGCTGCACCATAAGGTGGAGCTGCACCAGAGTCAGCCCCGCCCATTCACGCAAACTCAGCCTAGCCCACTGACTTCCGTTTTTGTTTTTCAACTTTATCGCAAACTAACCTGACTCTCATGAATTACGGCTATTACTAGTTTACAGTCGTTAATGCTATGTTCTGTGCTCCAATTAAACAAGATAAATATAACTTGCTACATGACAAAGTCTGAATATATCCCGAAATGAAAAGGTTTCTTTTAGCGAATATCTGCCCACAGCCGCTCCAACAAAACTCCTGTACAACAACATTTGACATTATTATGTGAGTTCTGGTAGTCCAGTGGCAAGATTGTTTGACTTAAGTTTTGCTTTCCCCTCAGCTGATGCTGGTTCGGTTCTCGGTGGGGTCGGCATCAATCTATTTTGCCAGCTGAAACATTTAATTTGTTCATATTTTAGTTGTAATGTTCATTTTCAGCAAAATATTTATGTCTCTACAAGTTCTTTGAATTTGGTCGTTCCTAAACAGCATTTTAGTTGAAACTCTGCTCACAAATGGACTCACACTGGCTAAATAAACGAATGAATAAATAAAAAAACACATTAGTCATTATATGTTAAACGGCATACCAATAAATTGTTGTAAACATAGTACTGGCAAGTGTAGCTAGAAATGAGGAAAAGGGATTATAGAATATTTCCACTACTGGGAGGCGAACCTGTGCAAAACTGCATATCAGCCTGACACCATAACCACTACACCACCACATCTTATAATACTTGTGTGGCGTTGCATGTTATTGTGCCATCCAGTGTGTCTTTGTAGACGGGATGTATGATTTTTCTGGCGGTGTCTCAGTAGAAGTCATTTCAGAAATAATTTGTCAGAAAATTCACAGAATATCCAGATTTGAGAACCAAGACCAGACCCGCTTCGGGGGAGGAGACCAAATTGAAGCTGAGATGGGAAGAAACTGCATGAATGAGGCCAAAAATGGCTTTGGCGTGTTTCGTATGAGGAAATGACAATATAACATGATTAAAAGTTCCAAAAGTTAGATTTTTAATTATATGGAACCTTTACAAAAACTGTTCAATTCACTTCTCAACTCCGTCCCCAATCCTGCATTTTTTAGCTATAACACCCTCTTTGGTTCCAGAATGCTGTAAAGTCTGACAACTGGAAGGAATTGGACTGACTCTGATAGAATGGGCGGGGCTGATTCTGGAATGGGTGGGGCTGACTCTGGTGCAGCTCCACCTTCTGGTGCAGCTCCGCCTTTGTGGTTCTGCAGCGAGCACCACTTGAATGAAGCAGGGAAGAATAGGTAGTTAACCAGTAGTTACTGGTGAAAATGCTCATCATTCTTTTTCAGGGACTGATAGGTAGTTATCTACGAATGCAATAAGGAACAAATCCCAAATGAATGTAGTGCCTGTGGTCTCTCTTTTGTAAACTTCATGAAGGATGCAAATAATTTTCAACCTCACAGTGATTTAACATCACTGTTTCATCTTGCTTTCACTCGTCTGTCACTTTGTCGTCCATTGTCAGCATCCATCCGTCTCGAGATGATGGAAAGTGAAGCCTCCTCCCAAGTACCTACTCAGGAACTAATCTGTACTTACTCAGTACTTAACCATTACTTATATGTTGTTACATGGCCATTTACCATAAATACATTGAGCTTATTCACACATCATTTTCTTTCATCGTGTGTGGGATAATATTCAGAGATGGGTGACCAAAATCCTGCAGGTTACAGTGTTACCTGGCTCAAATCAATCACTAACAAAATGTTCAATGTTTAGGGAACTTTTTTAAATAATCAGAAAAGTACACAAAAATTAACTTTTACATTTGTAAACTTTGAAATCAACATGTAAAAATGCTCTAAAACTACCTATTCTTCCCTGCTTCATTACTCAGTACCCTTTAAGTTGTTCCCTAGCAACAAAGCACAAATAGATAACTGCCTATTAGTCTCTGAATAAGACTGCTGGGTGTTTAGTAAGTATTGGTTAACTACCTATTAGACCATGAAACAAGACTGATGAGCATTTTCACCAGTAACTACTGGTTAACTACCTATTGTTTCCTGCTTCATTACTCATTACTCCCTAAGTAGTTCCCTAGTAACGAAGCACAATTTTGCGTACCTTATTGTAACGTGTTACCAAGAACTTTATTGAAAAGACACCAAGCGACATTTTGAATGAATGAATGTATTTACAAAATAACTAAGGAAACACGAATTCCACATCAATACAAACAGACGTGGCTTCACATATAAGAGCTGTTGTGTTTTTGGCAGTCTGATGTTGGTTTGATGTAGTTTCACATTCTTTGCAAAACAAAGACAATATGGTGTTTTATTAACAAATTACAGTTATAAAGAAAATATTTAGGTGGTCACAAACAAGAATTTATTAACAAAACTGCTGATGTCTTTCCAAAACGTGTGAAAGCCGAGTGGATTTGCTGTAATATGGCATCATCAGCAGGCAGGACTCCGAGCCGATGTGGTACCGACACCGGGCTCAGCTTCGAGCTAACCCAAAGTGAGGTTTGCTGGTGAGGAAGAACTAAAACTAACTAAAAAAAAAACAGAGAACATCTAACCGACTAATAACTGAAAAAAAGATTTTCATCAAATCAACCAGAACAAAAAAAAACACAATTAAGTTTTATCCCGTGTTTGAAATGATGAATAAATGACTCCTAGCTTGTTCCTTGTTAAAGAAATAGAACCAAACATGAACCAATGTGTTGTTTTAGCTAAATAACCCAAATCATTTAAAGCAGTCATCTTGTTCCTTGGAAAAAAATTATTTAGTAAATAAATTGCTTTTTGCAGTGAAAGTGTCCTGAGCTGACTGTGCAGGATGAAGAATGTGTAGTTATTGTTGGGTAATTTGTTTGTTTCCCTCTTTTTCTGTGCCCGTGGCAAACACACCACTGTAACTGTCCACCTGTCATCCGTTCCCTTTTTTTATTACATGCTCAGCTGGGAAGCCATGTTGTATTTGTGACTGAAGAATCCAGCGATCAATCAAAACATCTGCAGGACAGACACTGCTTAAATGTACTTTTATCTCTTTTTCTTTATTCTTTTCAGATCCAGTAAAAAATGAGCATGTAGAGAATCAGACATCCTTGTTATTCTTTTCATTTTAGTTTATTTTCTCCTAACTTCTTCTCCTTTTTCAGCCTCTCCTGTTTCCTCATCAGATTCCCTCCCTCCATAATTACCACTTATTAATTTTAAATGAGAGCCCTAACACGTTGCAGGGTTTTAATACTGCCTGTTAATATGAGAGGTAATTTATGGGGTGTGTGTGTGTGGGATGAAGGGATGACGGATTGAGTGTCGTCCATCACAGGAATCATTATAGACTGGAAGCTCTTTCACTTTCACTCTAAGAAAGAGAGGGAGAGAGAGTGAAAGAGATATTCAGTGACTCCTCGACATGAGCTGATGGCACACAGGTGAGAGTCAGGTAGCTCTCCAACAAAGATGTCTGGACCGTACGATGATGGGAGAGAAAAGGCTCTAATTTAATTTGCTGCATATTCTGCACACTGCCAACATGTTCAAGTGTGATGAGAAAACTGAAGCAAACGCATCCCTCCGACTCCACTCTATCTTTTCTTGCCTTCCTTCCTCTGTTTCCATTCTTCTCCTCTCCACTCCTGTCTTTGTGTTGCATGCCCCATTTCAGAGGCTTTTCAGGGGCTGAAGTGGCGCTTGGCTGTGCTGAAGTGTCTGCACCGCTGTGCCTGAGCTTGCAATTCACCAAGTGTGTGTGTGTGTGTGTGTGTGTGTGTGTGTGTGTGTGTGTGTGTGTGTGTGTGTGTGTGTGTGTGTGTGTGTGTGTGCCCGAGCCTGCAATTCACCAATTTCACCGCTAATTAGCCCACAAAGGCTACCGGCAGGGAGGAGCAGAGGAGGGAAACGAGGGTGGAGAGGAGGGGGGGAGGCATATGGGAGGTCCATGCCTGAGGTGGAGGGGAGGGGGGGGGGGGGGGGGGGCTGCTGGCACAGCTGTGACACATGGCACGGGACCAGACAGACATTTAAGTGTGTGTGTGTGTGTGTGTGTGTGTGTGTGTGTTAGAGAACATATGTGTTTTCTGTGGATCTGTAGCAGAGTGTTGGAGCTCGTGTCCCGTGGCCACTCTCTGTTGCTCTGGCGATGGCTGGGTGTGTTGCAGCTGTAGTTCAGCAAGTCCTAACTCCCACTGCTGCCCAGCATGCCCAGTAGTCCCACCACGCCCACTGGCACAGACTGCTGCTTGTGTGTGTGTGTGTGTGTGTGGTTTCACCAATTGTTTACTTTTGTGTTGTTATGTGTTTTCAAACACAGACAAATATACAGATCGATGGATGGGTCTATAGAAGAAAGGTATTAAACTTCACATAGGTCAGAGGTAAATGACCTGTATTTGTATAGTGCCTTCCAGGGTTCTGCGACCCCCCAAAGCGCTTCACAACACAATCAGTCATCCATGGATTCACGCACACATTCACACACTGGTGATGATGAGCTACACTGTAGCCATAGCTAGCCTGGGGCACACCGATGGAAAGGAGACTGCCGAGCACCGGCGCCACCTTCCCCTCTGACCTCCATCAGCAGGCAAGGTGGGTTAAGTGTCTTGCCCAAGGACACAACAGCAGCATTCTCTGCCAGGAGCCAGGATCGAACCTGCAACCTTCTGATTACTGTACAAACCACTCTACCTCCTGAGCTACTGCAACTGGTCACATTCGACAGGAAGCATACTCTGTTGTCCTTGATACGGGACCCATTTGTTGAAAATGCTCCATCAGACCCAGAGATCTGGAAGGGTCTCAAAGAGGTACGTGGATGTTGGACCATTCAAGGATTTAAAAACAAAATAAGCTGCAGCTCACCGTTCCCCACGGGGGTGGATCAAATGCAGGGATGTCATTTCACCCATGCGTGATGATGACAGATGTGACTTTAAAGGTACATTATGTAAGACTGTGGTCAAATTTTGTTACTGCATCCCATTTTCCAAACACACCAGTGACTTTCTCACAACACTTCTGTGAATTTCATGACTGTTGCCAGCTACAGCTCAGCGGCAGAAGATTTCAAATAAGCAATGCGGATGATTAATTGTACTGGAGTACATCAGTCACAGGGATACCTGCACTGCAAAAAAAAGTATTTTGTACCTAACTGGTATGGAGCATCAATTACTGGGTAGAAAAAGAAGGTCAAATTTGGTGGAGGCACAAATTGAGCAGCAACAAGTGAGATCAACCTGTAGCAGTCCAGCTTATGGTCCTCACACACAATTATGTTTTCATGCCCTTGCCTTGAATTTGATGGAGTTTGGTTTATTGTGTCCTGTAGAAAACGGTGAGACCTGGAGCATAGTCTTAGAAGACAAGAACACTGAAGACTCAGAGAAAACAATGACGGTTAATGCACATGGAATCATGGTGGCGCAGTGGTTAGCACTGTTGCCTTGCAACACGAAGGTCGCAGGTTCAAAACTCAGCCGCGGCCTTTCTGCGTGGAGTTGCATGTTCTCCCCATGCATGCGTGGGTTTCCTCCGGGTACTCCAGTTTCCCCCACAGATCACAACATGTCCTATAGGTTAAAAAAAAATTGTAAGTCGCTTTGGGTAAAAGCTTCTGCTAAGCACATAAACATAAAACATTTCTTAAAGTTCCTATCCCACTGCATCGGTCCACATGGAGGGTTTTTTAAATGTTCAGGAGATTCTCTCAGCATTAAAGACCACACACGTGGCAATAAGAAATCATAGACAAAACAGTTTTGGTCCTACTGTGAGTGGTGTGCCTCCATATGGCAAACACTATGAAACGTTTTCACATGAGAACACTCCCCTGTTTTAAGGGAAATCTCGTGAGATCAAACGTGATTTCACATTAAACAAGGAGCGTGCAGCGTGCTTCCACTATCTGACTTTCTGATTGGCCACTAATGGTAAATGGTAAATAGCCTGTATTTGATATAGTGCCTTCTAGAGTCCTGGAACCCCCCAAGGCACTTTACAACACAGTCATTCACCCGTTCACACACACATTTACACCCTGGTGGGGATGAGCTACAATGTAGCTACAGCTGCCCTGGGGCGCACTGACAGAGGCGAGGCTGCCGAGCACTGGCGCCACCGGTCATGAGCAAGCCTCTTTATGACCACGTCTGCATGGATGTAAGGGGGGTCGTGCGCCCTCCAGAACTGATTCCATGCACATTAACTGTCAGTGTTTTCTCTGAGTCTTCAATGTTCGTGTCTTCTAAGACTATGCTCCAGGTCTCGGTAGGGCCCGTGAGCTTCACACATCCCACCTACATCGGTGAGAGAATGACCATGCCCTTGCTCATAGGTATGGACCTTTCACAGCGCTTGGACGCTTATATCGGCTACAAGACCAGAGGAATGTTCGCATGTGTGAGAAAGCCTAAACCATTCATTCCATCGCCTTTCTCCGACTCACACTGCCTAGTGGTAAGCGCTCGTGAAAGTGGGGGAACCGCTTGCTCACTGCCGTGCTCAAAGCCCCCAGAGAAGCCTCCTGATGTTCTGTCCCAGATTGAACAGATCGTGGACCAAGCAGATGCTCTTACCAACGATGTTGAGGGAGACAAACTACGACAACTTTAGTTAAAATACAAAGATTTTCTTTCACTTGACTCCTTGGACTGTGGTCTAACCACTATCCATGAAGTCAGGATTCCTACACTGCCACACGCTGCGCCGACTTTTGTGCGTCAATACAAGATTCCCCTGGCGTCCCACGGACCAGTCCAGGGAATCATTGAAAGCCTCTTAGCTAAAGGGATCATCCGACCCTGCAACAGCACCTACTTGGCTCCATTGTGGCCAGTAAAGAAGCCTAATGGTAAGTGGCGACTAACCATTGACTACAGGCAACTCAACAAACAGGTTCCCTTGTCCAGGTGGCCGATGGCGCGCCTGGAACAAGAACTTCCAAAAGTGAAAGATGCCAAATACTTTTCCACACTTGACATTGCGTCTAGATTTTGGACAATTCCTTTCCATGAATCGGACCAACACAAACTAGCCTTCTCCTTTGCTAACTGCCAGTACACCTTCACTTGGTGTCCTTTTGGTTATTCCAACTCGCCAGCTGAGTTCAACATCTTCTTGGACAAAGCCTGCCCTGATGCTCGAGAGCGAGGTACTCTCATCTATGTCGACGACATTCTTGTTTGTAAGCGTACCGTGGATGACCACCTGTCCGAGCTGGACCATGTCATGGGTCAGCTCGCAGCTGCAGGTGCAAAGAGTTCTCTCGCCAAAGGTCAGTGGTGCAGGTCACAGGTTCAGTTCTTATGACGCGGGTTTAAGACAACCTGACTTTTTGGACTTCATTTGGCTCAAGCACTTTGCTCAATACATTACAACGACTTGATACTTCTCTGTTTTTTAAAAACGGAAACAAATCAGGAGACATTCCATTTTTATCGACTATGTGGTAATCTCTTTCCCACAATTTCAGGAAGAAACCTCCAGAGGAGAATCAAACGGTCTCTACCAAGCAGTTGGCTTAAAAGGTTAAATATTTGACAAAATGTGTTTCTTGATTTTATTTTAAGAATAATGAAACGTGTATTTGCTTAGACGGACGGACGGACGGACGGACGGACAGACGGACCGACAGACAGACAGACAGACAGACAGACAGACAGACAGATAGACAGATAGATAGATAGATAGATAGATAGATAGATAGATAGATAGATAGATAGATAGATAGATAGATAGATAGATAGATAGATAGATAGATAGATAGAGTGGACGTTGGCTGATTGATATTATTCTTCAGATGCCCATTTAGCAGGTTGAAGTAAAAGAAGCTGAGGTCTGTGTGTGAGCGATGGCTTTCTTGCCCCGTCTCCTCTCTCCTCTCACCACTGATGGATTAACACTTTGGACAGGATTCAGCCCTATTGATCTCATCTGCCACGCTGCACATATCAAGCGGTGTGTGTGTGTGTGGGTGTGTGTGTGTGTGTGTGTGTGTGTGTGTGTGTGTGTGTGTGTGTGTGTGTGTGTGTGTGCATTGGCGTAATTTTCACTTTAGAAGTGGGGGGGAGGGGACACGGGGAGGGGGGCATCTTTACAGTATGCTCTAATGGGAAACAGGCTTCAACACAAACGGTTGTTTTCTGCTTGGTCCTACAGCTCAACCAGTGTCAATTTAATATAGCGTAATATTGTTTTCGGATGGTAAAAAGTGCAGGGGTCAAAACTTGACTTTGGAAAAAGTGGGGGGGACACGTCCCCCCCCCCCCCCAAAAAAAAAAATTACGTCCATGTGTGTGTGAGAGAGAGAGAGGGAGTGTTGGAGCTGGATACGGTAGAAAGCAGAGGACAGTGAAAGGGTAAGTAAGCTCACGGTAAATTATTGGCATTTTACTGTTAGCATCAAATTCGGGGTGATAATTTTTAGAAAATGTAAGTGAAAAGGAGAACTTGGTGCTAATTACAAGTTCTGGGTGGTAAATGTAGAGCATTCCACTGTTTAAATGAATAAAGTTGTTTCTGGATTAAATGTAAGTGGCTTGTTTGCTATGTTGTTCTTAGCATTTCTGTAACAGCTAAATTTAAGCTAAATGAGAATGGTTAGCATCATTACCACTTTGTTTTAATGTTAATTATGGTGGTGCTAATTCAGAGAGCCTAACTCAGGTTATTTCTGCATTACATGTCCATGAACCACTTCACATAGACAACTTGGTTTACCGGAGTTTTCCGTGATAAATGCACGTTTTAGAATAAAATAAAGCCAAATAAAAACAAAGACACTGACTTGAAATTCCTGTTGAGTTGAAACGTTTGCACCTAATAAACCAGATGGACTCACTTGAGTGCTCCAATTCTCCTGCTTTTCATCGTTGATGTCCTCCAGCTGTAGAGCAGCAATCCGAGAGAGGATGATGTACAGAGAGTTTTACTTTCTACAGTCACGGTACTGCCACTGCTTCCATCGGCTATAATCCTAGGCCGCATCCGCTGGGTACCGCAGCTCACTTTGCCAGAGTAAACAAGAGACTGCTAAACACCAACTTTCTAGGTTCAAACGTGTTTTGTTGTTCACAAACGTTCTCATACTGTGTTTTTCTTTTTGGGACCACAGCAGTAATGAATGGAGGACCCAGGTACATGTGGAAGTGTAATGGTTCGGTGAGATAAACAACCGGATGGTCCAATCGTTGATTTCTGACCGAGCCGTGTTATTGGTTGAAGTTTTTAGAGTTTTTCCCAACCCTGCTCAGGGCACACTGTCCTGCATGATTTCCATGTTGCCCTTTTAAACACCAGTGTTTCCATGCTGCCACACACCTGACTTAAATGAATGAGTGATTAACAGGCATCTGCAGCACTTGATGTCCTTCTA